>NC_042997.1:10352301-10369801 GCF_006345805.1 Octopus sinensis | reverse complement strand
GCAATGAAAATGAAAATAAAATACTAACATAGTAGAATAAAATAAATAAAAAAAGAGGAAAGCTTCTACAACAGCAAAGACAATATGTGGAACAGTAGTAACAAATCAGATTTATTCTTCTTTATAAAAATAGATATAGAACAAACAAAAAAGAGAAAAAAAAAAGAAATGATACAACAGACAAAGTAGTAATAACAACAATAACAAATAATAATAAAAGCAATAAAGTAAGAATCAAATGAAAAAAAAAGAAAACGAAAGGAATAAATAAGACAATAGCAAAGAATATTCACAACTATACTAACAAGGAACGATACTAAGAGACACTGAAAAGAAGGAAAAAAACCAACGAACAGCATCAGCGATTTTAACAAATCCAACAACAGTAGTAGTAGTAGTAGTAGTAGTAGTAGTAGTAGTAGTAGTAGTAGTAGTAGTAGTAGTAGTAGTAGTAGTAACAGTACTAGTAGTAGTAGTAGTAGCAATAGAAGTAGCAGCAGCAATAGAAGTAGTAGTAGTAATAGAAGTAGTAGTACTAGTAGTAGTAGTAGTAGTAGCAGCACCAATTGTAGTAGTATTACTAGTAGTGGTGGTGATGATACTACTACTATTGCTACTGCTGCTGCTGCTACTACTACTACTACTACTACTACTACTACTACTACTACTACTACTACTACTACTACTAGTTTTGTCTTAATAATTATGCCAGCTATTTTGGCAAGAATAACATGAGCAACAATAAAACATGGTTCCTAAGTGAACTAGCTAAACTACACTTCAACAATGACTGTAGTAACATCCTCATCGTCTTTATCATCGTCATCATCATCATCGTTATCATCATCAGCGTCATCATCATCATCATCATCATCATCATCACCATCGTCATTTGCATTATCATTATCAGTTGCATCAACAGCAGTTATAATGTTGCTGCCGCTAGCACAAACATTACCACTACCAATATCATCACCATCAGTGCCACCACCACCACCACTAACAACAACAACAACAACAACAACAATACAACGGTGAAAACAGCATAAAGATAAGAACAACAATATCAACAACACTAATAGAAACACCAGCAACAAATACAGCACTATCACCACCATTATCAGAGTTATCGTCTTCTTCATAGCCAATGTCATCGACGTCGTTGTTGATGTTGTCGTCACCGCCCTTGTGTCATCGTCATCGCTGCCTTATCGTCATCATTGTCATCATCGTCGTCGTTGTCAAGATCATGATGATCATCATCACCATCATTAAGAACAACAACAACAGCAACAGCAGAATGATAAAAATAAAAGCAATAGCTGAAGCAGCCAGAACTACCTGTAGCAAAGACAACCAGAAAACAAGCATCAAAGAAACACGACTTACAAATTTATAAAAAACTGCAACAACTACGACAGAAGCAACAGCAGCAGCAACAACAACAACAATAAAATACACAACATTAACAAGAGGTGTAGGAAGTGGAGAAGACGAAGTGAATGATGGTGATGATGATGATGAGATGAAGAAGAGCAACAATTGCAAAAACAAAAAAGAAACAGTAACAGCCGCAAGAACAGTGAAATATCCCATTGTCATGATAGAGGTATTGACAAAGAAAATAAATATAAGAAAAATACAAAGAAATTAAACAATAACCAAAATTTTAATAAATTAAATCAATAGAAAAAAGCAAACAAACTGAAAAACGATGAAAAACGATGAATGAGACGAAAAAAAAAAGCAAAGTAAATTAAAACAATATTATGGTTTCTCAGACTTGCTAGCAATGTCTCTTTGCAACTGAAATAGTCTGGTTTAAAGAAAACAGAGAAGCTATGGAGTAATTTAATTATCAGAGTCATTGGCAATCAAAAGTCATGCACTGACATACACATAGACATAGACAAATGTATGCAAGTATACTTGCACATATAAGATAATATTTATCCCCACTAAAGCGGCGAGCTGGCAGAAAGGTTAGCACGCAGGGATTTTCAAGCAAAAACACCTGTTCATACGAATTTTAGAGATACACTTTGTAAGGGAAACAATAAAATCATGCAAGACTTTCTTTTGTTGACAATTATCAATCATCTAAGTGCCAATGAAATTTTGTTTCTTCGTTAGAAACCAGCGTCCTCCAAGAAGGAATACTAATAAATATAAAGAAAAGGCATACATACGCAAAGACTTAGCATGAATATACTCCTGGATTGCGGAGTATCTTAATAATTGTTTTTTCCACAGCATTACTAATGACCAAAAGTCAAATTGCATCTATCAATTTGCATACGTAAATTGCTTGCATCATAAGAAGCCGGAAGAAGCTCTTCGGAAGGTATTTCTGGACCACTGTGACCAAGAAAGCATATCCAGGGAAGCTGCACAGCAATTGTGCAATAAAAAAGATGAAACGGTTTCTACTTATCAGCGCACGCAAAATGCTTGGTTATTTTCTCAGAAAGTTTCAGAATGAAGGCAACATAGTAAATGAAGAAGTGTATCTTGCTCCAACAGCTTGTGTGTTAGCTGTAGTGTAGTATTTTACAGTCCAAGTATAGAAAATGACATTAAATTCCTGGCTATCGCGACGGCAGCACCAGTTCGGGCACTGTTATTCTATACATCAGTGGCGAAGAGATGAGCCGCTGCTATTTCTAGCGGTCGAAGGTCCATCATTTACAAGACTAAGGAACGTTGAAATCACGTGATTTCGTGGTTTCGGCTCTGGAGGAGACGGGCATTTATCTCTCCGCTAGCGATATAAACAAGGGTGAGTTTTGCACCAAAAGCCATTATGAGAGTTCCACCCATGGTTTCTCTCTACCGCAGTATAGTTTGTTCTAACAGAACATACACGTTTAAGTGGGTATAAATATTACCTCTCAGTACTAATACTACCTTTGTCGCTAATATATAGGGTGCGGTGAATATGTTGTCGTTTAAATATGCAAAAAAGAAAATAACACTAACATCTCATTTTAACAAATATTTTTACCAAAATTACATTAAATTATCTTGAAATACTAAAGAGTAAAGTTATTCAATAATATTGCTATTGGCTTCAATCACGGCCTGCAGACGACTTCGGAATCAACTGCAACTCTTCTGGGCGGTCTCCTTGTTTAAGCTGGTGAATGTTGCCATAACCCTTGCCTTCAGTTCATCTTTGGTGTTACAAGGAGTTTTGTTGGTCTCTCGCTCGACTCAGCCTCATATATAATAATCAAGGGGGTTGCAGTCTGGGGAGTTAGGTGGCCAGATGTTAGGGGTGCTGTCGCAGAAATTGTCTGATAGCCATGAATGGGTTCTCCTGCATGTGTGGAATGGTGCAGAGTCCTTTTGCCAGATATAGGGTCTTCCAGCAGCAGCCACCCTCTTGGCCCAGGGCAGCACTACCTCCTCCATGCATTTGATGTAGGTCTCCGTGTTGCGTCTGATGCCATGTGGAAAGATGAATGGGGGCATAACGTCGCCATCACTTGTGGTCACTCCAAACACTATGATGTTGACTGGATGTTTGATTTTAATCACTCTCGGTGAATGTCCTCAGATTGCACTAGCATATATACGCATGTATAGATATACGCTCACATATTTTCTTTTATCTTTTAGACTAGAAGGCAGTCAATGCCCTTGATATTTATGAGAGCTTCCAAGACTGGAGGAGGTAAGTAGGTATACTCAAACCGAAGCCCTGGCCAGAATGCTTGCATCAGAATAGACCCCTTTTCTGAAAGCGACCGGAATACTTAGTGGTGGTATTAAACCGGGCATCAGATTTAATCTACTACCCAAATAGGACACGATGGAATTTGAATTCAGAACGCAGAAACACAAGGCATTGCTTTCTACGTGTTAGCTGTTCTGCCGATTAACCATGCTGAATTAGTTCTTGTTTACTGACCCCGAAAAGATTAAAGGGACTGTCGACAAGAGCGGGATATGAACTTGGGACAAACAAATACCAACAAGCATTCTAGCCAATATTCTAACGATTCACAAATTCCATATAGTACATGCGCATAGAAGCATATACTTGACAGCAAAATTTCTCGAAGAAATACACATTTATATCTATAAACACACACACATACAGGTATACATACTTACACATACACATATGAATACATATCAACAACACACATATGATATATATATATATATATATATATATATATATACATATATATTCACACATGCATAATATCTCACATACATTTGTGTGTTGGTTTCATAAAATTTTAAACAAACCGACTGGCGCCAATCAATAGTATGCATCTAATGTATTGACAGAAATAGATGCTTTTCGGACTATATGCCTTGTGGCATTTCGTTTGGTGTCTCACAATAGAATTTAAACTGGCCAGGAGCTACTCATCATTTTCCCATCATCATAAAAAGTACAATCAATAATAACCAATAATATACATACAAAATACTCGTTATAAGTATTGGCCTTGGAGCTAAAATACGAATCAATTATATGCTGGATTAGATATATTCAGGACAAATCTTCTTCCACGAAAACTATATTTGTACCTAAGTAATGAACATTATTAGTGGAATGAAAGGTGAAAATGCTCACGGACGTCTGCGACCTGAAAACTTAAGTCCCTTGGTATTTTCGTCAGTAATAACAATGCTACTTTAAGGCAGTTAACTGGCAGAATAGAATCGTTGGCACGCCGGATGAAACGCTTAGCAACATTTCTTGCAGCTCTATGTACTAAGCTCAAATTCCGTCGAAGTCATGTTTGCTCTTCACGTTTTCGTAGTCGATATCAGTTGAGCACTGGAGTCGATGTAACCGACAAGCCTTCTCCAAAATTTCACATCCTGTGCCTATTGTTGAACGCAATATTATAATGTCAATTTGCATTTAATTACAGAAATAGTATATACTCTTATCAACTAAGCTTTGCAATAACAGATAGATCATGTTTGAGGCTGTCATCGTGTTACTATAGATAATACAATGTGCTCATTACATTCCATATTTAATTTTACTTCTTTTCTAAACATTTATTTAGGAGGTAGTACGGGGCTCAGAACCCTTTCCTTTTCATGGTTTATGAGCGGGTGTGAGGAAGACAAGAAGGTAACCTAAACCAGAGCTAAATCCCCTACAGAAGAACTCTTTGGTGTTAAACTGGTGAGGGGATAAAGTTTAACACGGTAGGATTTTCACTCAGAAAGCACAGAGCAGAAAGAATCATCGCAAGACATCGCGTCCTCTAACGATTTCACAAGTCTACTGCTTTATTTATCAACTACAGATACCTGCAATTGATAAATTGAAGTCGACTGCATGAGCTAAAAATAAATCAAAATATAAAACGGAAAAATATAACAAAGTTGTTTTTTAGTCGGAAATTCTTATGATTGTGCAAATTTGCCATCTATGATTAAGGAAACTGCTGGGATTGTCTCCCTTACAGTTTTCTATCAATAATAGTAATTTTGACAATGGTTGTTCGTATCACTATTTCTTCAGTTATTGCACCAAGGATGTTGGTGACCATTTTACTATTATTTATAGAAAATGTGGTAGTGGAGAGTGCATACTAAGATATGACTTCCAGGTAGCCCGAGATTGTTGTTTCCACACTTCAAAGGGACATCATAATTCATATCTGACCTCCCCTGAAATATAGAACATTTTGTCTTCAGTAATAAATCATGAATTTCAAACGTCACCATAGTAAAAGAAAGAAACGATACAGCTTTCCTTGTGTCAAACAAAAGAAGGATTTTCAGGAAATGCAAAGAAACCAAATTTTTGCCTAAATTGCTTTTGAACGTTAACGGCTAAGTAAAGATCTCGAGGGGTATGTTTCCGCTGAATTTTCAACTTAACGTCGAAGATATTTGCGTTTCAGCTACTCTGTTAACACTCTTAAAGCAGCTATGAGCATTGCTCCGTTCATCTAAAAGTGTGAAGTCTTCCTGTAACTCTACTCAAAGATGATGACCACATAGTTATACAAACACTCGTATGCAAACAGACTCGCACACAGCCATACACGCAAACATACATGTGCACGCACATATGAGGAAAGGAGGAAGGCTGTGAGACGGGATGAAAAAATACTTCGTGTGAGTAGACAATAAACAATGTGTGAATCAGATATTAGTCAGAAAGTTCTCAAAATAAAATCTCGGTTAGGTGAAAGATGTACAGAGATATAGTTCTGAACGCGCATACACTGGTATGTTGAGTTTCATTGTTCATAAGCACTACATTAAGTATCAGATTTAGCTCCCAGTTTCTAAGTTTCACTTTATTTGACATCTCTTAAGTCATTAATGCTCATAAAAATCTGCTTGCACTTCTCAAACGTACAGATCAGCAGTCCTATAAATTTAAACCTGAGAGTAATCAATATAGTCTATAGCATAGAAAATCACAAATCATTCAATTGTTACTTCTCTCCGCAGCATACTAAATCAAATATGGGAAAGCGTACTGAATTTGAACCATAAAAGCAATCTGTATTCGATTCATACACAAATGAAATACAGACTTTACAATAGAGATGTACTATGTGTAAGAAACAAAAAATCCAATATGGATACCTAATTGAAAACTCAAACAGAATAGATGTACTGCTATGGTGTTTACGTTTCTCCTGGAGAATCTACAAACTCAACATTAATATTTTTTTTATCGCAGCGAGGTAAACATTTCTCTACTATATAGAATTTTAATCATCAACGACGCAAGAGAAAGCAAAGTAAATACAAAGTGACAGATTAGATTTCAATCTACATTCCTGATGTTTCAAATCTCAACTAATTTAAACTTTTTTCACACATACACAGACACACACAAATGCAAATACATACATGCAGACACGCATATGTATATATATATATATATATATATATATGCGTGTCGACTGTTATAAGAATATACATACATGCGTGCATACATACATATATATATATAATATCTATGTAAATACGTATATATATATATACACACGCACATATATATGCACAAACACGTATATATAAACCGATTGCATGCACATACAATGAACTATAAATATATACAGTCTTTCTATTTGTTTCCCTTCAGATATTGTATATATCATATATATATATGTATATATATATATATATATATATATATATATATATATATATATATATATATATATATATATATATATATCTATCTATCTATCTATCTATCTATATATATATATATATCTATCTATCTATCTATATATATATATATATATATATATTATATATATATATATATACATACATGCATACATATATATATATATATGTGTGTGTTTATATGTATGTGTGTGTATGTATATATGTATATTTATATATATTATATATACACATATACGTATGTATGTATGGATATATGTTTGTATGGACAGAGTGAAGGAGAAAGTGAGAGCGTTTGAGTGCATATGTAACACATATATATATGTGTACATTACTATATTATATTACCATGTAATTATTTTCCTATCACACAAAATTTTGCACTTTCTCATTCCTTATTTCCTTGCTTCTTATCTATTTTCATTCTTTCGTCTTTTTTTTTTCGCTTTTAAGAACATTCGGTATTTTATGTAAGTGAGTAAAGTTTATTTTATACCCGTAATTTAACTTAAAATAATATCGATACTTCAATATGCACAAACTTTTCTAAATGCAATTGTATCATTGAACTATACCTATGCTAGAAAGTATTTATAATGCTCACACATGCACACTGCACATATATGCAAATATATTTATATATATATATATATATATATTTCTTTACTACCCACAAGGGGCTAAACACAGAGGGGACAAACAAGGACAGACAAACGGATTAAGTCGATTATATCGACCCCAGTGCGTAACTGGTACTTATTTAATCGACCCCGAAAGGATGAAAGGCAAAGTCGACCTCGGCGGAATTTGAACTCAGAATGTAACGGCAGACGAAATACGGCTACGCATTTCGCCCGGCGTACTAACGTTTCTGCGAGCTCGTCGCCTAATATATATATATAATATATATATATATATATACATCAATACATGTACACACACACACACACACACACACACACACAAACGCATATATATATATATTTCCAAGAAAGAGGTTGTGAAGCCAACCAACTAAGGGATAATATCTATCCAATATACTGCTGGTAGATTACCCAATTATCAATACGCATGTGTTTTTTTATTGCATTGCAATTCCATTACCGAGTATAATAAATGGGTGAGAGTAAAGAGTTATTTTACCATTATTTTATGGAGCAATAAGAAAATGGTGGGGATCAACAGGTGTTTCGTCAACTTTTAGACATTATATTATGTCAATTTATTTACGTATTTACTAAAATGACTATTACAAGAATATACAGACATGTATAACATATTATGCTTTACATATAAAATATATAAAGACACCAGTAATTATAAAAATATAAAACATAATTTCTATTTCTCTGTGTTATATATTTTTATAATTACTGGTATCTTTATATATTTTATATGTAAAGCATAATATGTTATACAGGTATGTATATTCTTGTAATTGTCCTTTTAGTAAATATTTGAGTAATTTCGCCTCCTCAGCAATAGACACCTTAAATTCTTGTGCCTAATTCCAAATTGGCAAGCCTTAACATTCCTCATCTAATGCTTTGCTTTGTTTAGTTCTAAACAGATATGGGAACGCATATTTAAGTCTTGTTCTAGAGAAACGAGGTGAGATTGAACTTAGCAAAAGACAATATGCCGCAGCAGATGCCATTCACACTGTACGTGCAAGAACGTATTATAAACATCTGAACACATAAATACATCCATACATTTATGTACATACATACATACATACATACATACATATACATACATACATACATACATACATATATACATATACACACACACACACATATATATATATATATGTGTGTGCGTGTTTGTGTACGTATATACATATATACGTATATACATATATACGTATATACGTATATATATATATATATATATATATATATATATATATATAATATATATATATATATATATATATATATTTATATCAGGTCACTTTCGAGTGCTACTGGTAACATGTAACCCAGTACAACCTGCTGCATGGTCGAGTCGTCGGCGACTAAACCGGCAACCCCACCAAGCATGCTTGGTGAGGAGGGTGTTTATTGGTCACCCTGCAGGATGAAAAACAAAACCCCGTCAAAGGGCGGAGGAACTCTTTGAGAGTCAACGGCCATCCAATAAATGTCTTAAGGCTGTATCATGCGCGGGGACATAGAGATAATCGGACAGAATACCCAATCGCGCGGTTAAACCATTGGGAGTGAAGGACTCCTAGCCTTTGTTAGGGCATCCTTCTAGGAGAAGGTAACTCGGGTAACTGGGATAACTCCGACGTAAAACCTGCGGCTCAGTGGTTACCGATGATGTTGAATTGTTCTTCTTTTCGGATTGTGGCTGCTGTTGCTTAATGAGTGGGATTGACTCAGTGCACAGCCTTTCCTCACTTAAAAAAAATCTTCTTGCACAGGCATTGCACGATAACAACATTGATTAAGTTTCGTGCAATGGTCATACTCGATAACGAGGGGGCAGTCACCATATATATATTAACGTTTTTGACAAAATTTTGTATTTTTAGAAGGTATTTCGTCTGAAGTTACAGAGTGACAATGGACAAATTCGTGTTTGGTAAGTGCCAGTACACGAAACTCTCAGCTTTTGACTTACTCTCAACTTCTGCCAATGATATATATATACATATTACATATATGTGTAAATAAATCTTATCATGCAATCAAACCAATGAAACAGCCTCTACCTGGTCACTCGACACTCTAAAAATAGCAGTCAAAGTATCCTCCTACCTAAATCACACGCTCATTGTTGTAATGTCCTAGATTATCCCTAAAAAAACGGTTTGCTGAAGGCTGGAATGTCTTTGAAGATATTTTTGCAGTATCAGGGTTGATTTGGGGTTAAATAACAACGTTATGGTCAATGTCTATATTAACACCCACACGATATTCACTAAGGAAAAAATTATTTTTTGCGTGGAATCAAGTACCCTGACATGACCTCCTAATATACTGCAAATCCCTTATTTTGGTTCGGAAAAATAAGGTGTAGGGGAGCCCAAATCCCGGAATCATTGGAATTATTTTTTCGTTGAATGAATTTCTGTGACCTAATATTGCAAACTTAGGTTACTTAAGGTGATCCTGATACTGATGGTTTTGGCGTCTTGTTTTTAACTTTTGGTGAGCCATGGTGCAACCAACATGCTAAAATACACTGCCATTAATTTAGTGTGGATGGGTAATATCAAATAATTCAATCACAACATATATTTAAATTAAACATGAAAAAACTGAATTATTATCATAACTTCTATTGAAAAATTGAAATATTATCTTTCAGTATTTTATAGGTTAAAATCTTAAATTATTAATTGACACGTTACTAATTATCTTATAATAGCAATGCCTGGAAAAATCAAGGATTACATGGGAAAATGGGAGCATGAAAAGAAATATTCTCAAGTTTATAAACCTGGAAAAGTACAGGACAGCGTTATTACACCTGTAAAGGTATAAGACAAGCTATTACTTCTAGTAAAGTAAAGAATAAGAAACTTTTTGCTTAAAATATTGCAGCTAATTTTATCATAGTTTACAAATAACACTATACTTATTTAAGTAGAACTTGCCTAAGTTACTATCTTAAATACAGAAAAAAGTGACTAATTAGACAATCATACAAATTATCTGAACAGTTTAGTACAATGCATTTAAAAGAAGAGAACTGTAAAGAGTGATAAATTAGAAGAACTGGCATTCTTTGCTGCAATATTTTAAGTAAAACGTTTCTTATTCTTTACTTTACTACAAGTAATAGCTTGTCCTATACTTTTACAGGTGTAAAAACTTGACCTGTACTTTTCCAGGTTTATAATCTTAAGAATATAACTTATCATGCTCGCATTTTTCCACGTATAATATATATATATATATATATATATATATATATATATATATATATATATATATATATTATGTTCAGTAAAATTTAGATTCAGTGAATATGGTACTTAAGTTAAAGGCACCAGAATTTAGCATGGTATTATCCATATATTCAAAATGGGGTTATTTGATGTAATCACCCCATTTTGAATTATATAAATATATATATATATATATATATATATATTATATATATATATACATATATACATAAGCGTAAGATAAAATTACTAGTCTATGTGATACATACATTGTTCGTCCCATTTCCATCAAAATGTAGTTTTATCTTTATTTCTATCTATAGTCATCTGATTCAGATCATGCTGAAATATCATAATGAAAATTTGAGTCCTTCATATCAAATTTAGTCCAGTGCGTATTTTGTTTTATCTAAGCGCATTTTCACTACTCTTACATTTCAGAACATAAACAAAATTATCGCTTTTCAGACTATGTAAAGAATCACTGAATCACACCTTCAGACATATATGCATACACAGATGCATCATCATCATCATCGTTTAAAGTCTGCTTTCCATGCTAGCATGGGCTGGACGGTTTGACTGAGGACTGGCGAACCAGATGGCTGCACCAGGCTCCAATCTTATCTGGCAGAGTTTCTACAACTGGATGCCCTTCCTAACGCCAACCACTCCGAGAGTGTAGTGGGTGCTTTTATGTGCCACCGGCACGAGGGCCAGTCAGGCGGTACTGATAACGGCCACGCTCAAATGGTGTTTTTTACGTTCCTCCTGCACAGGAGCCAGTCCAGCGGCACTGGCAATGACCTCGCTCGAAAGTTGTTTTTCACGTACCACCGGCTGGTAATGATCACGCTCGAATGGTACGTTTTACGACCACGCTCGGATGGTGCTCTTAACACTCCACTAGCACGGATACCAGATACGCGGTGCTGTCAGCATGTGGTTTCATTTTTATTTTAAGTGCATACATTTTTACACACACTTTCGTATATTACTCATTTATAAATACCTTTTGTTTTTCACTCTGTCCATTGCACCTTTCCGTCATCGATCTCCTTTTTTTTTCCCATCTACACTGTCTTTCTCCTCTTGTTATCTGCGCTAATATCCTAATTCCTCTTCCATATCTCTTCATTTTCCTATTTGTTTCTCTCCCATAATTTTACATTCATTCAACAGCTATTTTCTTGCACTGATGGTGTTACTTGGCTAATGCTATCTTAGTTTTTCCTCACATACTCTTTCTCACTCTTCGTCTAGTTCACACGTTCTTAAACCAATGTTTCATCACAGTTCGTATTACCTGTCGTATTCATTTAGCTACTTATTTCTTTCCCTTTCTCTCTTGTTACCTGTTTTCATTCATCTTACACCTATTTCCATCTCTATATTTCCTTTCTGCCTCTCTCACATTTAATTTCTATTCTGAAGAATGTCCCACCTGTATTTATTTATACTCAATAATACTATCTGTAGTTGTTTTTACTGCACCAAATTGAAGTCAACACGTATCTATTTTCTTATATTTTTTGTTGAACAGTATTACGTGCTTCATTGTCCTTAATTTTCCGTTTCATTCGAATATAGCTATACATCGTGGTCCAAGATATAAACGAATGTAAGACCCAGGGATCGAGGTGTAGGAAGAAAGTTAACAACAATCTGTATTAAATACGCAGTTTACAAGCCTCTATGCTTGGAATGACCAATTATAAGCACCAATGGAACTCACGCATAAGGTACAGGAAACTTATATATATACACCATTCTGTTTAAATAATGGAACTACAAATACGATATCCTTATGTATCTCACGTCTGTTTTCATTCCTTTACTTCACTCTGTATTTCATATCTTCTCTATAACTATTACTTAAACATTTTCTCGCACCGTCTCTGATGAAGGGATATATAAGATATCTCGGAAACAGCTGTAAGACATTCTCTTTAGATATATTCTGAAAACTATTCCCAGGCTTGGTTTTTTATCTCATTCTGTTAATTTATTTATATATATATATACATATATATATATATATATATGTACATATATATATTTATATACATATACACACACACATATATATATATATATATATATATATATATATACATACATGCTAATATACGACCTATGTTGGACTCCTCATTCTTATAATCATCGAAGTTAGAGCTTAATTGTAGTCTTTCTAAAGCACTTACTCAACATTATCTGACAACTTTGGGTCTTCTTGAGGTCAATACATTTCATACCTTCGATATATATATATATAATATATATATATATATATATATTATATATATATATATGTGTGTGTGTGTGGGTGTGGTGTGTGTGTGTGTGTGGTGTGGTGTGTGTGTGTGTGTGTGTGTGTGTGTGTGTATGTGTGTGTGTGTGTATGTATGTACCTACATATATGTACATATATACATATATGCATATATATGTGTGTTTGTGTGCACGTAAACATTCACACCGTATTCCCAAACGCACACGCACACACTCATTCACACTCACACAGACGCGCTTACACACACATGAATACACGATTGACTTCGATGGTATTTCCGAGGCATTTGAAAGCCTGTTTCTCTTTGATTGATACAGCTCATGTGATAGTCTCAGGTAGCTTTTTGCAAATTCTCACATTCGAATGCAGTAACTTTCTCTCTAGACTGCGGTTCGTAGTTTCTAGCTCTCTGGCAGTGATGGTTATGTATGTACGATACCTTGTAAAATAGCGTCCTTTATATTGCTTTGGTGGCTTTCTTTTGAGATCTGACCCTCAGATAAGCAGACAGTTCCCTGTATTGAATGCTATTGATCACTATATTTTCTGCAACTGCTATAAGCCTAGGACAACATGTACTTAGAGAATGGTTTTCAGAGCATTCGTCTACTTTAGACAACCGTACTTCACGATGTTGCAGATTTCAGCCTTCTTAACTGTGGTGTTACCTTTCATGTTCAACTTGCTCTACACGGTTCCCAAAGGTTTTCCTAGCAAACAATCTCATTATATAGAGATAAGCTTTGTCTGTATGGATATATGAGCACATACACGCAAACACGCGCACATCCCTTCCCCTATATATATATATATATATATATATATATATATATATATATATATATATATATATATATATATATATATATATATATATATATATTTATTTATTTATTTATGCGCCCTTTTCAAGCCTAGCCAGGCTCATGGGCCCTGTTTCCCAGTTTCTCTGGCGTATGTATTCCCCCTAGCTGGGCTGGACGGCAGTCCATCGCAGCGTTACTGAAGAAACAGGAAGAGAGTGTGAGAGAAAGTTGGGGCGAAAGAGTACAACAGGAGACCCCACCCCACCCCACCGCCGGATCCTCGTGGAGCTTTAGGTGTCTTCGCTCAATAAACACACACAACGCCCGGTCTGGGAATCGAAACCGCGATCCTCCGACTGCAAGTCCGGTGCCCTAATCACTGGGCCATTGCGCCTCCACACACACACACACACACACACACACCACACACACACACACACACACATACACACACACATATATATGCATACTGTTGAGATTCGTTTCCCCGATCTTTGAATATATAAAACTCGGTATTAACACTCAATAAAGTTTTATCTTAGAAAAAATAAGCTAAGACACTATAAAACCTATTGATCTACTGTTTCATGTATGCACAATTTTTTTAATGTCATGACAAGAAACAACAGTCACAAACTCTCAGACAAACGCATATATACATATACTTTATAAATGTCCTTTTAACTGATACTTGAAGTTTCGCATGTCGGTTTATTCAAAGAGTGCGCTCTTTTTTTCTTTCTAACGTATATATCGTGTTAAATGAAAAGCCTCATTATTAAAAACACATAACAGGATACAAAACTATCATCGCTATTAAAATTGCATATCAGTATGGTTATTCTTGAGCAGTAAATATCTTATTATTAAGGTTGAAGTTTATTGAAAGGATGTGGTGACTAGGTAAAGAAACAAATACGATTATATTCAAAGTGCAGGAAGATCAAAAACTAGCCAAGTAGGTAGTAGGATTGGGGAGGTGTTATTTCTATTGAACTAATCGAAGTGAGAAAAATGCAGCCGATGCTTCATTTTAGCGTGAATTTAATGTCTATGTTTCTCTCTTAGTTATGTTGTATCTATATGTGTGAATGTTTGGTTGTGTATGATTGTATTTGCATGAGTCTGTTAAAGTGTGTTTTACAATATTTGTGTAAAGTTATTAGAAATGTTTGAGGAATGTTCACATGGTAAATTAATGCATAATCATATTAAGATTTTAGATTAAATTTTCTCGCAAAATGTATTTTATGTTCAGTGTAATTCTATTAAATAAATACCAATATATTTTGTATTAGTTTGTTTAAGGAACTTTAAATGTTTATGTGCCAGTCTGTTACGCTGTTTGTATACGTATGTTTGTGCTTAAGTGTATTTATATTACGTTATTAATTTGTGTGAACTTTGAGAAGACATGATGGTATGTAATAACAGTTAGTAACTTTTAAGCACACATACTCACACACCTATATACATACACATATACACACACATATATATATTCATACACACAATCACACACATGTCTATATATATATATATTAATAAACACACACACACTCACACACACACACACACACACACACTTGTATATATGACTGGATATCAAAGTTTACAATTTCTTGAGTGTTGTAATAATATATGCGTTATATAATTCCAATTCTTTAATTGCTAGTATATGAATTTGTGGCAGATATCGCGATGTTTGCTGCAACGAAATATGAGAATATGAGAATATGAGAAATAAAGTATAATCTATGCTACATCTTCATTTTATTATCTTTCGTTAAAGTTGCCCACAAAAGTGCATAATCAAAACTTGTACACGCATATCTTATTTTGTTAATGTGTACAATATATTTCTAATGACTTACAAATTATTTATGATGCTGTAAGATTTACATTTTGCATTAATCTATATAATAGAATGTATTAAAGCGTATTAATATTAAAGCTGATATGTCGGTATTATAGGTATTTGTATGCCAAGATGTGTAATCTGGAATGTATGTATACATGGATAAATAAGCCTAAATACATTGTCATACATACATATTGAGTAAACAACCGAATATCAGAGGGAACAACTTTGGAATCATTATCTTCCTTGCTTAAAATTTCAGTTAACTTCGATTCGAATTTTTTTGCACACATATAGATACATAGACATAGCTGCGTTAACATTTTAAATGTATACCCTTCATAGTTCATATTTACATATATGTTCACCTGGTTGAGAAGTTTCGTATCTTAATCACATATTTTAGTGTCAAAAGTTTTACTGTGTTGCTATAATTGCGTGTATTTTATAAATTTTTGTATATATTTAAAACTTTGTATATTTATTCGATCTATAGACGATATAGGGGTTTGCACATATGCATACATAAACATATATGTGCATGCACATACATGCACATACGTCGCACATACACACACACACACTTTGAAGCATACCTACACTTATACATACATACATGCATACATACATACATACATATATACAAACATATATATATACATACACACATGTACGCACACACACGTACATACACACACAAACACACACACGCACACACATATTTATATATAAAATGCACGTATGTATACACAGACGCGCACATACCTGCATTATGTATCTTGTACGTCTTTGGGTAGGTAAACATGATTGTGGAGTTTTACGTATCTTCTACAAGTGTCGATGTGGAGTTCTGCTTATGGGAATGTAACCTTATGGGATTGTTGGATGATAAGTTTGATTAATCTAATGATACAGATATTTTCTGCAAAGTGCGCGTACTGGCAAAGCTAGAAAAAACTTTAAGTTATGTCATCCATGAGTGAAGTAAATCCATTGACAAATTTCCAAGTAGATGGTAAATTATTAAATACTTGAATCTCTTCACGAATAGGAGCGCCAAAAAGTACTTAAAAGTCTCACTGCTACTGATGCCTTGTCAATACTGGAACTGGCTAACATTATCGCGGGTGTTTTACAGATGTTAGTAGCATCGGATACCTTGATGACATATTTTCAGATTTAATTAATTGACTTTAATTGATGCAGAACTCAGAACTGGCGTGTGCATTAAATTTCTTGCTCAGATTTCTTTCATATTGGTCGGACAACATGAAACTTACAACAGTCAATTTCATGCGTATATTGGAGCAGTTCTATATTAAGCAAGTCATCTAGGAAAATCGTTATCGTGCTACTGATCTCTAGAGGCAGAAAGAAAGAGAAAAGGGAGCAGAGAAGTGAAGATGGTGTTGATAGTATTCAGTGACTTAGAGTTAAATAGAATGGAAAGGGTAACACAAAGGAAAAATAAAACAGGGGTGAAAATGTGAAGA
>NC_042997.1:10314801-10347301 GCF_006345805.1 Octopus sinensis | reverse complement strand
TGGTTTTGGTGATGAGCACCGACGAGAACAATGTGCTACCACTGACACAAGTTAACAACGAGAAAACGAAGTGATTCGTGCAGATAGACAAGTCTCAATTCACGAGCTTACCGCACAACAGGGCTGTCATCACACTACATTACACTAGAAGATGAAAGCTTTGGGCTTCGGGAAGTTCGTGTACTTCGGCAATTGATACTTGGTTTTACAGAAATAAATGTGGAATGTGAAACTTATCTGCTGGAAGTATTTGAAATTAGTGAGAACTCGTTTTTGTCTGATCTGGTGAAAAGCGATGAAATGTGCGCATATGTTTATGATTCGGAAATGAAAGCTTAGCCCATGGAATGACATTAAACCTCCTCACCAAAGCCCAAGAAATTCAAGAGTCAATGATTTGCACAAAAAAGGCATAGTGACTATCTTTTAGGATCACAGGGGTGTCATTCTCATTGTAGGTGGACAGTGAATAACAAGCAGTACATTAAAGCTAAAAATGTTTAGAGAGGCCATTTGGACTATGAGACTGAAAAAGAATCTGAAAAATATCGTAAATAACTATGTCAATTTAGACAACCAGACAATAGGCAAACTGGGGTGATCAGTGGTTCACCTATGCTCCCGTACAGTCCAGACCTAGCAACCTTCACTTCCAGCTCGTTGGTCCAATAAAGAACAACAATATGATAAAAGAGACGAGCTGAAAGTGGCTTCAGACACATGGATACAACAGTACACACTTGAAATTTTAAAAGGGATTTGAGAAGTGGGTTCAGAGATCGTGAAATTTCATTGTTTGTCAAAGAGACTACGTTGAACAATACTTTTTATACAGGAATCGATATTCTACTAACATGTGCAATTTGAACAACTTATGTCAGTTAATTAAAGAAGTTCTAGTCACGTTTGCCTTACTTTCGTTAAAGCCGTATATATATATATATATATATATATTTATAAATAAGGGCAAACGAAAAAATTTCTAATGCCAAATATGCCGAAAAATTGAACATATTGTCCATTAACCATATAAATTTTCACAATTTTTAGAAATTTCTGTCGACCTTTTTTCGAGTAGCGTGCGTATTGTGAAAAAATTATATGGTTAATGGACAATATGTCCAATTTTTCGGCATATTTGGCATTAGAAATTTTTTCGTTTGCCCTTATTTATGAATTGATTTATAAATTTAACCTTTAAAGGTATTTTTTAATATGCTGGCCATTGATAAAATTTTTTTCGAAAATAATTTTTTTTCGAAAAAAATCTTATCCTACATTAGATATAAATTTAAGCGTTCACTTCCTGACTCTCTCACTCTGTGAGGGCTTCAGTTCAAATCGCACATGTCTCGAATGGGCTGGAGTATTTCTATTTTGGATGTATTTGGGGTACTTAATTGTGCTCATGACTTAGTGTTTGCTTCTTCCATGGGTATGAGTAAGTATCTCATTTACTTCTTTTGCCACATGTATCACTGACGAAGGGAGGGCTGTTATGAACTAACCCTGAAATCGGTCCGATATGGTAATAATGGAATTTTTTAGAAATTTCTGTCGAGCTTTTTTCGAGTAGCGTGCGTATTGTGAAAAGATTATATGGTTAATGGACAATATGTCCAATTTTTCGGCATATTTGGCATTAGAAATTTTTTCGTTTGCCCTTATTTATGAATTGTTTTATAAATTTAACCTTTCAAGGTATTTTTTAATATGCTGGCCATTGATAGAATTTTTTTCTAAAAAATTTTATCCTACATTATATATATATATATTATATATATATATATATATAAATAATAATGGTAAGACAACAAAAGAATGAAAGCGACCTCGATATTATGTGAATAGAGGAATTTATTTGTAATATATGTGACAATTATTCGGCAGCCATAATAAAACCCCGAGTTTCGGATGTCGGGGCATATTTTAATTGCCTGGATAACTGAAGAGATGCCGGTGCAGTTTTCCACACCGATATCCGACACTCGGAGTTTTATTATGGCAACCAAATAATTGTCACATTATATTACAAATATATATATATATTTCACATACATACATACATACACACATATAAACACACACACACATACACACACACACATACACACACACACACCACACACACACACACACATATATATATATATAATATAAAATAATTAAGGTGGCTAGACGTAATTTACCATATGAATCAGTGATTGATTCCGCAAAATGATAATATGAAAAGTACAAATTACTTTAGGCGGTTAGACGCAATTCAAAACCAGAAAGGAAATAACACACTGTCATTAAAAGGTGACGAAGGATACAGGGAGCACCAGCATTGGTAGAGGTAAGAGTCAAAGGCCCTTTAGCTACAAAAGCAGATTTTACTGACAAGGGAGAAAATCTCCCCACCGCAAACGAGGTATATATTTGATTGTTATATGAATTTGTCATGGAAATTAAGCTCATCAGTAATGCTTAATTTCCATGCTAAACTGACATGCCGATCTGATGCCCTTATTTGCTCTGGGGAGTTGTCTCCCTTGCCAGTAAAGGGGACATGTGCTTTTGTGACTAAAGAGCATTTGATTCCTATTCCTAGCTATTCATCACCTTTTAGTGCGAGTGAATTTTATATATATATATATCTATCTTTAAATATATATACTTAAACACACACACACACACATATATATATATTTAAATATATATAAATACATATATACATATATACATACATATATATATATATATATTACATACATATACATATGTATATATACACACACATATATATATATATATACACACATATATATATATATATATACACACATATATATATATATACACACATATATATATATATATATATATATTACATACACATATACATATGTATATATATCTATTTATATGTATATGTATAGATGTATGTAGCTGTGTATTTGTGTGTGTGAGTGTGTGATTGTGCATTCTCACATACTTGTAACAATTCGCGGCATGTCACCCTGTAGCCTGTAGATAACGTTTTACTTCCTCCTCAGAAGTGAAAAGAATCACTGTCCTTTCCCTTTGATTAAGACAGTAAACAGAGTTAACATATCAATTATTCATTGTAAATCTTCTGGCTACTATAAATATTTATGTGCCTTCTTTCTTTGATTTATATTGCTCATTCACAATATACATACATACAAGCACACACAAACACAAAAGCACGCACACACATAATATATAACCAATAAAGCAACAACTTGTTGGCGCAGCACCTGCATAAACTTTCACCAGCATTGAAGTCAACGACAGAGTCCGTAAATAGTCACAATATCTGCTAGAAAGAGTAGTTACATTTCCTCGAAATCCCATTCTGCCATCTAAAAATACGAAGGATACATTAGATAAGATAGTCGTTGGTAAACTCTACTTGGCAAGCCCTTTAGTTTATATGTCTACTCGACCTGAGCGGAATGGATTGGTGGCGGGGAGACAAGTTACAACAACAACAACAACAATTACCTGCATAGTGATTTATTTCTCCACTGATGGAAAATAACTTTCTGTACTTGAAAATATTTTGAAGCTGTAAATTTTAAATGTCGTTTTAATTTGTTTTCTGCGGTGTTGCCCGAGGTTTAGTATTTTCAAATAAAACTTTTATATGAAGTTTGTGTTTGAAGCATTAAACATTAAAATATTTCAAAATTCCCAATATGGCTAGCATATACTTCGCTGCCTAATAAATAAAATGTATTTGTGATTCCTCCCTGTCTGCTTTCCAAGTTGTTCAGACGAATCAAATACAATAATACTGAATGCTGGTAGTGACAGACATAAATGTTATTTCAAAATATGTTAATATGTCTATGTTTATCGTACAACGAACTTGCTATAAAACAGCGGATTAGAAGTAGAACATTATTTTGTTTCCACCAATCAATATTAATCTGCCCCGAGCAGATAAAAAAAAATTGTCGTATATTTTGCAAACATAAAACAGTGAAAACAGTTATTCCAAATTATAGATTTATTTTTTTATTCTATTTCTTTAGTAAATTGTAGATTTCTAAATCATATTTTCGTAGAAATGAACAAAGACCTTGTAGTATTTTCACCATCTATGCTCAAATCCTACAAATATTAGCTTTGCATTTCAGCTCTGACGTTTTCATAGAGTAAGTAGAAGTCAAACACTCTGTCAGCGTAACCGATTACACTATATCCCTTTATGTATGCCCTTCTTTTGCACTGTAAATGTATCTTATATAAATTCCAAAATGGGAAATATCAATCAAATACCTGATGCATAAAGGGGATAGAGATGCAGGAAAGGCAGTAAAATGTGACAACCGATGCAGAATTTGTGGAGTTAACATCGATGATATCACACACATCACTAACTGTGGTCCGAAAATGTCGTCACGGTATTATCTACTAATCAGAAATGATGCAACTAGGTGACTATATAATGAAATCCATCGGAAGGATAATCCTGAGGGCAAAGAAATACGAATCCACAGTATGGTAGAAGCCATAGCCACTCATAATAAAAAAGAGTACTGGTGGAATGTTCCAGTTTAAACCTGAATAAAATGTATGTACAACAGACTTGATATAATGATCTTGGACAGAGAAGAGTAACTGTGTACAGTTGTGGAAATTGGCTGTCCAGCAGATGTTAACATACAGCTGAAGATCAGTAAAAATGAATATACCTACGCTGAACTATTCAGAAATCTACATTTACTCTATCCGGATTACAAGTTCATGTTTTTACCAGCAATTATTGGGGCACTGGGATAGGTAACACACTGCCTAAATACCAATCTTGAGAAATTAGGTTTCTCAAAACTAGAAAGGAGAAAGCTGATCCGAAGACTACAGATTCAAGCCATCTCCAGAACTGTAAAATCTGTGAAACTTCCCAGTTTATCATTTAAATATATATGAGCATGTCTATATATGCAACTATATTCATGAGAATGCAGACATAAAACAAAACACACCAATCTGCAGGTATCCATCCATCCATCCATCTATCTATACATACATACATACATACATACATACATACATACATACATACATACATACATACATACATACATACATACATGCATACAAAAATTCTCTGTTGATGTTGAAATTCCAATGAAGGAACCTTGGATCTAGGTTAGAAACCAACTCTTTATCTATTTGCAAGAAATCTCGAAACAAAACCGAATAATGACATACATATATGCATATAGGCACACAAGGCCAGTGTAACGGATCCTTTAGTGTAAAGAGAAATTGATATCCAGAAATGAATTATTCTTCTTAGCTCGATGTTATGTAAGAGGTAGTTCAGATACTTTAGTATGTAAGAAGAATTTAGTTCGGTATTATTATGTATCTTCTTTTATTATCTCTATGACCTTTCTTCCTGCATGTGCTTAATAAGCTAGAGTCTGTTCAAGTATTTTAGTCTTAGTGGGTAGTCCAGTACATGGATTGGAGATGCTGATACTGCTACCTCCAAATTTGTATATTAATGTTACGTGGTGGTGGAATAGTGCAGTAGACAAAGCCATTAGTACAAAGAAACAGGCCTGGAGAGCCTGGAGGGATGGGGGTAGCAGGGAACATTAATGTTATATCTGATGCATATATTCTGTTGCGTTACCATAGGCTACAGTTGCTTGAGTGCTTTTTATAGCCCTTGAATAAATTATGCTTAATTTTAAAGTTTTCGTTATGGTTTGGCTTGCCTAACTTCGATGGCACAAATTGTGGAATCATTGCTTAATGTGTCTGTTATGTGGATGTCTTAAATGTGGTCGATATGCAGTTAAGGCTTTAGCGATAAGCTTTCTAACTATACACACTCATACATGCATATTGTTACATATATCCATGTATATATACATGTATGTTTGAATACATCTATTATATAAAATCCGTTCTGTCTGTCTGTGAGTGTGTCTTTTAGGATCTCGGGCATCCACCATCCGATTGCGCTCAAATTTGATATGTAGATACCGACGGTATCAGGGCGTGTATAAAACTTGAAAAAATTATAAAAATCGATTCCAGGTGAGAATGCGATCGATAAAGTGAATAAAATCTTTTTTCTTTAGAATAGAAAAAAGTCTGTCTTTATTTTTTCTTTTGCTGGTGTCTCAAATTAAGGTTAATCAGTGTTTCTGAAAGGGGAGACCTATGGGACGTTCGGACAAATTGTTTTGAGAAAATTTGGTTTAAATGTTTGACAACTCAGCACCGTCCATTGGACGTGGGGGGGGGCGCTTTGCTCGTATACATATAGATGCCTTAATATAAAAAATCTTAGTCAGAAGTAATAAGATATTATTCTTAATTTTATTAAATTGCTAGTGTGTTAACAGCACTTCGCTTCGTCCTTATAATACATTATGAAACATATCTATAAATGTTTTTAGCTAACACAGTAAACATTGCATCTATATACATTATATGCTTGTGAACTGAAAAAGAGCAGCTGTATATGCTGAATATTTCAACTCTTGAGTACCACCAGCAGCAGTGTGTCTTTCTTAACCAAACACAATCACGTTGCCTACAAACCCACTCGTATGAGTGATTAAACTAATAGGCCAGTTTGTTTATTCAACGCTCTCTTGACATATGGTTCAAATATTAAGTTCTTCAGTGTATATGAGCAGTTTCGTTTTGTTGTGGTAATGTACTATAGAACATGTTCAATATATCTTGTTTTCTAATCATTTTGTGTTATAAAGAATGTATCCATTACGTCAATATACGCATAATGGACAATTCAGTATATTGTAGCTCCTAACATTGAGAACTACCAAGAACGTATTATTTCTACTACATATATATATATATATAATATATATATATATATATATATATATATATATATAGATATATATATATATACATATATATATATATATATATTATATATATATATATATTAGAAGAAATGAGGTTATCAGAAGATCGGATGGTTTATATTTACAGATATTTATATATTACATTTTTTACATATATATCATATCATTTAGATCATATATATATATGTATATATACATACATACATACATATATATATATATATATATATATATATATATATATATATATTATATATATATATATATATATATGTGTGTGTGTGTGTGTGTGTGTGTGTGTGTAGAATGAAGTATAAATGAGCAAGGGGTTTGGAATCCGGTAGGAATGGAGTGCTATGGGGTAATTAAGCAGGGAAGTGGAGTAGAGTTTATCTGTGTATTGAGAGGAAGAGAGGTGTGTGTTTGTGTTCTTTTTGGGGGTGCAGGTGTGGAAGTATAGTGAAATTTGTTAATAACGTTCTAGGTTGTTGGCATGTACGTGTAGTAGTATTGTGTCTCAGAAAATCGTGGATGTGAGGAGGTGGCAGAAAATGGAAATCTAAGTTGAAAGTAGACGTCTGTGTAACGTTATTCATGACCATAAAATGCTGTTCGTAGAGGAGCGAGAGAAGAAAAAGAGAAAATAAGAAAGGCAAAGTCCAAAGGAAAAAGCTGCTTTTTGATTCTAAAACAGAAGAAAACTATTGGAACACGTGGTGGCGGTGGTGGTGGGATAATATGACAGTGTTAGAAGCGTGTGCATGTGCCGGAATGTAAATGGAACAGATTATACTGAGGAACATTTGGGGACAAAAAAAGAACTTATAAAATTGAAGATGAAGATTGAAGCGTAAAGCCGTATAGGCTTGGAGGCATGGAATGAGTTCTAGTTCGATTTGGAGGCGAGTAGTGTATTATGGGTGGGTGGTAGCCTAGCAGCCGAACGAGATGTATTGGATGTAATAGTTAAATATGAAAAGAAATGTATGGTTGCTAGGACGAGACAGGGCAGTGAGAAGGGAGGAGCACAGGTTATGGAGGAGGAAGAAAACAATTAAGACAAAATGGAAATATAAAACACATTGAGACAAAGAAAGATGGAGAGAAACATTAAAAAGACGAAAAGAAACAAACCAAAAGAGAAGTGCGAGTTCACGAAGAGAGTGAGAGAAAAACAATAGAAACTGAAGAATATATACGTGTAATTTCGTCCCATGCCGAAGAACCTAGCTCTTTTCTCCTTCAAGTTGCTGCTAAATGGTTAAGGTTATAGATGTTGAATTTTGATATACTTTGTGACAGGTTAGTCTTTTGAATTACAAGTACCTTTCCTACAGAGTTTCACATAGTTTCTGTCTGAAGTGACAAGGCGGAAATCCGCTCTAGAGCTATTCAGACATGTACATTATATTAAATACACGGTTTATAATATTTACGAAGAGCAGATTCCGAGACAGGTGAATAAAATATAAATGAGTAACAGTAGGGGTACAGGTGTCAATCCATTAAGGCCGATTCTAACGACTCCTTTAATTGATTAATGAAAGCATTACATCATCGTAAAGAAACCGTTTTCGTCAGATGAATTCATGAACTTCAAAATAAAGGACTTCAAAATGATTTACATAGTTTAAAATCCTTGGAGCAAAAACAATTCCAGTGATTCTGCAACTATTTCAGTTGACACAATCGTTTTATCAGAACAGTGTATATTTGATCAGTACAGAGAAATTTAGAGGTTAGTAGAGTTTTTAGGAGGGGGAAGGAATAATTGACTCCAGTGACCCAATCATTTTTACTTCTGACAAGAGAGGAGGGCGCGGCTGCATTAATCTTGGGTTTATCTATTAAAGAGTTGTTTAACTTCTACTGGTCAGTGGTAAGAAAATGATTTGTGGTCAGTTCAACATATCATTTCCTGACTACAGATCATTTTCTGACAAGAAATCATTTTCTTACCACTGACCAGTAGACATTAAACAAATCCTTCATAGATAAACCCAAGACTAATGGAGCCACGCCCTCCTCTCTTGTTAGAAGTAAGAGATGATGGGGTTACTGGAGTCAATTATTCCTTCTCCCTCCTAAATACTCTACTAAACTCTAAATTTCTGTTCTGATGAAATATACATTATTCTGGTAAATCCATTCTGTTAACTGAAATAGTAGCAGAATCCCTGTAAATGCTTTTGTTCCCTGGATTTTTAAGTATGTTAGATAATTTTGACTGTCCTTTATTTTGAAGTGCATGAATTCATCTGACGAAAACGGTATCTTTACGATGATGTAATGTTTTCATTAATCAATTTAAGGAATCGTTAGAAACGTCTTTAATGGATTGACACCTGTACCTCTACTCTTACTTTATATACACACACACACACACACACACATATATATATATATATAATATATATATATATATATTATATATATATATATATATATATATATATATATATAGATATATATATATATATACATATATATATACACATATATAAATAAACACATACACACATACATATTTGTGTATGTGAGTGTGTTAGTGTGCGCGCGTAAATAGGGAGCTGTTGTTTTTTAAACTTTATATTAAAGACACAACTATGTTCGAATTTAATCCTTTTAATTAAAGACTTTCCGTATTTCCGCATTAGACTTTTATGTTTCGTTTCGAACAATGAGTTCTTAAAGCCATTTAATCCATTAATATTTCAACAACCTGCTCGGCTTTATCATCAGAACGAAATGTTACTCTTAATGGCGTAATATGCGGGCACTTTGCTCAAGACTGCCTAAGATCATGGAAATAATGTTGTAACTGAAGAAAAGATTAACAACGTATTTGCAAAATATTCAATGACGAAGTGTTACTAGAATTCTAGATTTATTTTATCTATGGCGAATCTGTGTGTTGAGATCTTGTTTGAATTATGAAATCTTCTGAAGTTACTCCTCTTACTGTATTATGGAATTCTATACATTTATATACATGCATACATACATTCATACATACATACACACACACACACACACACACACACATACATACATACATACATACATACCTACATGCATACATATATACATATATACATATATGCATCTCTATCTCTCTATCTGTCTATTTTCTCTCTTTGTTTGTTTGTTTGTTTGTTTCTTTTTCTCTTTCTCTCTTCCTTTCTCCCTTTCTTTCTCTCCCTCCACCTTTCTCTCCCTTTCTCTCTCTTTCTCTCTCTCTCTTTATGTATCTCTCCTACCATCGTCTATCGCTCCCTCTCCCTCTTTCTCTTTGTCTTTCTTTCTCTCTCTCTTTACGTCTCCCTCTCTCTTTACGTCTCTCTCTCTCTTTACGTTTCTCTCTCTCTTTACGTCTCTCTCTCTCTCTTTAGGTCTCTCTCTCTATCTTCATGTCTCTCTTTCCTTCTGTCACTTTCTCTCCTTATGTCTCTTTCTTTCCTTCTGTCTTCCTCTTTCTGTCACTCACTCTCTTTCTGTTGATTTCTCTCTTTCTGTCGCCTTCCTTAAACTTCTTCATAATAACAACAATACAGCTATCCTAGCTCTAAAAAAATGTTCCTTTACATACAATTGATAATATGCTGTTGAATAAACTTCTAGGAGTCTTCACTTATAACACAGTTGACAGTGTTGTTGATGATCAGGATAGTGTCAACCACCAGGTACAGCTCCTCATTGTCTTCTGTTGAAAAAAGGGAATCCTATTATGCTATTACATATTTTGTCTCAACCAAAATTATGCAATGGTACAATATTATTTGTGCACAAACTTTATTGACCCAATCATTCTCACTGTTTGTACTAAAGGCTTATGTATCCAGAAATAAAACAAAAAGCATTGTTCATAAAGAATGCAACAAGAATACTTCTATAACATCATTTACCATTACAATCGTTACATTCAAGAATGATTAAATTACTTATTTCAATGAACTGTACTATAGAATTGTTATTACTGTATTCATAAATAAATTAACACGTACATCTCACTTATTATTATCATGTAATATCCAAAAGAGCTTCATGTATAAAAATGATCGTTTTTCTACTTCAATTATTACATGTTTTTCTCTTATGAAAACATTATATCATTGCCATTACTCTATAGATTGATAAAATGCCAAACACGACTCACTCATTATTGCAATATCATTATAAGTTCATGTATGATATTGATCTTTCTTCTACTTGAGTTATTACACGTACAGGAAGAGTAAATTACACATATAATAATACTTTCAATGTGTCTCCCGATATTGTATTTAATATTCTGTACTAATGTGTATATGATGATTAGTGTATTGAAGTGTTTAGTAGTGCACTGGCAGAGTTTGGGCTTCCTGGTGTCATCTGCAGTCGGAGTATATTACCGTCGGATCTACTTCAGGCACTCCGCAGTGATAATCGTGGTAATAATAATAATAATAATAATATTTCTTAAGAGTAACCAAATCCATTTTCTGGTGACTTAAGAAATTATATATATATATATATATATATATATATATATATATATATATATATATATATATATATATATTTCTGTTTAATTCCGAAATGGAATCGGCAGCTTATATTTGCTGCCGATAATTGGCGCGAGTACGATGATTTTGAAAATTTTGGTTAGATATGCCGAAGCGGTAGTGGTGCTGCCTCGTGTAAATATCTCTCCCTCCCGGCTTACTTTACTGATGAATCTGTTGGCCTATGGAAGATTAGCTTGATTTAATTTAATCAGGCTAATGTACCATTAAAAAACGATGAAACAATGCATTGTATAAAGTGAACAGGGTAAATTTTTTTAATTTTCTCCTGATTTACGGAATTACTACTATTTTGCGGTTGAAGCCTTGGCTGTTATTTCTAGTGGTTGAACGGCCTATTATGGCCGTTCCTAAATTTTGCTGTTGAAATTATAAATAGTCTCTGACTATTTCCTTTTTTCTCACTAGACCGCTGGTAGCAAAATAATTTCTGCTGAATTTTTTGCTACCCTATATTGATTATATATATATATATATATATATAGATAATATAATAATATATATATATATATAATATATATATATAATATATAATAATATTATATATATATAATATAATATATATATATTTGTGTGTGTGTATAATAATAATATTAGGAAGTATAGCTCCAAAAATACAGGGAAAAAATCGATTTAGTATTAAATCAAATTTCACAGTATAAATATATAAAATATGAATTAGAGATAAAAACCATTGTTATGCAACTCAAACAGTGATAGACATAAACCAATACATAAATAACAAATGATATAAATATAATTAATATAATATATTTAATACTTTTTGAAAACATTATATATATATATATTTTTTTTTAAAAAGTATAAAAAGAATGACAAATATAATATAATAAGTAAAAACACTACGTACTTTTCTTGGCTATAATTAAATTCGAATTACAATTAAGTTTAAATTCAATTGAAATAAATTCGAACTAAAATTATACTCAATCTTCAGGTTACAACCCGTCTAACTAATGATCCACTAACGATCTTCGCACTTGTTAACGCACATATCTGTCTAGCTATCGATCTACTACTTGCTAACATGCATATCTGTCTAGCTATAGAGTGAGACACGGGATGCTGGACGGATGTTACATCATTCACTGTGGCGTTCGCTACACCAACTAGCAGTGGGATATCTGAAGATGACTCGTAATCCAAATTCTAGTTCGCAATTCAAAGCCAAAAATCGGCCGAGGAACGGCTCGTATCTAAAAAGAACTCGTTAGTTGGGACACTCGTAAGTCAAGGTACCACTGTATATGGAAAAAGGAAGTATATTCTCATTCAGGAAAGAATATAGGAAGAGTTGGTTTGGCGGGTAGAAAATGTACCTGAGACTTAACACATGGACTAGATTTAAAATTTGTAACAAATAAATTAGAATACCAAACTGATTTCGACAATTATTTGTTTTTCAATGGTAAATAAAGATTGGGTGATATTAAAGGTACAAGGGAAAATTCGGAAAAAGAACATGCTTAAAGATTCAAATGTTCATTCAAATTCCAGTTTCACAGAGATACGCAGTAATGCAAGTTTAAATTTTTGAATTGCATAATAGTAATATACGATTGGAAGTTCAGTAACATTGAGTGTTATTAAAAATTTGATACGATAAAGATTTCAAAAGAGTAAGAAAAGGAGAATAGAAAAAAAGTTTTTTGCTTTACAATTTGTGTTGTAGTGTATGAACATCGAGTCTTTGTTGCTGGTTTAGCTGGTGGGAGATTGAACTGTTTTAAGCTGGAATTGATTTGTATATATTGTTTTTTTTTTAAGATCCAAGTTCCGATAGATTGTAGATTTAATGAGGTGACTTGTATTTGTCCAGCTGTGGTCTAGTATTTTGGTTGGTTGACTTCCTGAAGATGTCATTTGTTTTTCGGGTATTCTGTTCACATATTTTGGGTTGGCGAATGTCCAGCATTCTGGTTGGTCGACTTCCTGGTGACGTCATTCCGTTATCGACTGTTTTGATCGCTTGTTTTTGACCAGTAGAGTTCCAGTGCGCTGGTTGATTTTTCTGCATACGTTATTTGTTTTCGCCAAAGATCTTGGTAACAAAAGCAAGGAATTGGAAAATTGCTTATTTTGAATTCGTGGTTAACTGCAAGTTTTGAATGGCGTTTTGCATCACTCGTGCTTACATTAAAACGTCCGTACGGCGTTTACATCAGTCATGTTTACAATAAAACGTCCGAAGGATGTATTGTTTTACTACGTTGTAGTTTCGTTTTGATAAGGAGTCTTTTTTCAATCTTCTGTTTTCGCAATATATATATTCGAACTATGAGTTTGTGGTGGGACGATTTACATGGGTTTTGGTTCTTATGGACATATTCCTCTATTCTGTAACTAGATTGCAGTTCCTGTAGTATACGATCTATGATTTTTGTGTATTTTTGATTTGTGCTAAATATTGCATGAGTTGTGTTCTTGTATTGTTAAACCAGGTCTACCTATCTATTAGAGTGCCCGTTAACCAATGTTTGTTTTACATGCAATATGCTGCAAAGTGCGGAAGCGACACGCATTTACAATAATTATATTCTGATGATAAAGCAAAGACAGTATTGAAACATTAATGGAGAAATGGTTTTAGGAATATTATTTTGCCGAAATAAAGTATCAATAAGGAAACAGAAAAATATGCGTAATAAAAAGATTAAGCTCAAACAGTCATGTCTTTAATATAGAAATAAACACGCACACAATTACGTATATGCACACGCAAATCTATATAAGAATCTTCACATACACATATATGTGTGTGAGTGTGTGTAACTAGAGCTCAGTTATAGCTGCATGTGTGTGCGTGATAGCGTTCGCGTGCTTTCCTGCGCCCTTGTCCGTTTAGGTGTACCTACTGCACAGTATGCATTCAATAACATTGTCTGAGCGGAAAAATATCAACTTTTTTTGAAAAAAATTGATGTATGTCATATGCAACATTTCTTTCAAAGCAAAATAAGTTGGATTTGCCAGGATGTGTGCAATAGAAGGAACCCCTGCAGACCCTGAAGAGAATTTCCAAGCAATGAAAACGCAAACCTAATTACAGAGTGACAATAAAACCTTAAGAGACAGGTTCTAGTGTAGAACTCATTGATTCTTTGATGGTAAGCTTAGCAATATGACTATGTTAAATTCTATTTTTTTTTCTAATTTTATATTTTGCGTCATATTAAATATAATCGATAGCGTTTCTCTTAAAGGTACGAAAATCACATATAGATATATTCAGACATAAACACAAAACCACACATTGCTTATTTTCCCAGAACTATTACATTGATGAATATAGATGAGTTTGTTTATTTGTATGGGCAGCTTTTCACATATGTGTGTGTGAGTATATATATATATATATATATATATATATATATATATATACATAGATACACTTATAAATGTGTATATATATACATATATATGTGTGTGTATATATATATATATAACATATATGTGTATGTATATATATATATATATATATATAGATACACTTATATATGTGTGTATATATATATACATATATATGTGTATATATATATACATATACATATATATGTGTGTGTATATATATATACATATATATGTATATATTTATATATATATGTGTGTATATATATATATATATGTATATATATATATATATATATATATATAATATATATACACATTCATAAAAACATACGTACATAAATATTTCTACAGGAGTACATAAACTTAAAGTATATTATACTATCGTAAACTATTATGCTGATGAATATAAATGAGTTTGTTTATTTCATGGGTATAAATGCACCATCCATCCATCTACACATCCATATACACAAATGCTTGCGTGCATCTATATCTCCACAGGAATACCTACGTATATTGAAGTTTCTTATACGAATGCAAAGTTTTATACTATCACATGCATATATATGCTAGCTTACTTTAGCAGGTGTGTGCATATATATGTATATATTTATATATATATGTGTGTGGGTGTGTGTGTGTGTGTGTTTGTGTATGTTTGTGTCTGTGTGTGTGTAAATATGCATGCCTACTCGCACACATTCTTACACATAACAGTCGTGCATTATTCCCCGAAACATTTTCTTATTTCACTCACTAGAGAAAAATATAGTTCTTATCATCTGAAACAGAAAATATATTTAATACACAATTCTGTTTTATTGTTTTGTTTCAGTATTTGAAAGACATTTCCGGAAACAAAAATATCAGAAAGACAAAATATAATAATAGAGAAATAAAAGGAAAGCCATAAACCAAATTCGAAGCCAAAAATAAGATACCTTTCTACATAAAAAAATGTAGAAGCATAAAAAATGTTTGCGTTCTCTGTTTGTTGCCATTGACGAATGAAGTAAGAATATCACGAGGAAGAGTGAAACCTCGATTTGTTTTGTCAAATTATATTTTAGCAACTCTGTCTTTTCATCTCCACCCTTTGTCTCTCTCACTTTGTGCATATATATATATATTATATATATATATATATATATAATATATATACGTAAATATATACTCACACACACACACACACACATATATATACATATATATAGATGCATATATACATATATATATATATATATATATATATATAATATATATATATATATAATATATATATATATATATATATAGTATGTATGTATGTGCGTATGTAGGCATTATGTATGTATGCATGTATGTATGTATATATATATATATATATGTATGTATGTGTGTGTGTGTGTGCATGTCTGTAGGTGCGTGGCTTAATGGTTAGGGTATTCTGCTTGCGATATTGGAATCGCTAGTTCGATTACCGGCGGCGCGTTGTGTCCTTGAACAAGACACTTTATTGCACAGTGCTCCAGTCTACTAAGCTGGCAAAAATGAGTAGTACCTATATTTAAAGGGGCCAGCCTTGTCACACTCTGTGTCATGCTAAATCTCCCTGAGAAGTATGTGAGGGAGTACGAGTGTCTGTTAATCTCACGAGGAAGCTGTTCCCTTGATCGGATCAACTGTAACCTTCGTCGTAGTAGGCGACGAAGTGCCTGTTTCTTTTATGTATGTACGTCGTTATTCACTTTATTTCAAGTTTTCTTGCCAAGAGAAAAAGAATCGGTTTCTAATCTAGATCCATAGCTCCTTCACTGGAATTTCAACATCAACAACAGGGTATTTTTGTATGTATGTATGTATGTATGTAGGTGCAGATTTGTATCCTTTATGTATATATATTCTCATGCATATAGTTGCATATCTAGACATACTCGTATATATTTAAATAAAAAATTCTGGAACGTTTTACAGATATTTACAGTTCTAGTGTAGTCTTGGAATTAGCTTTCTCCTTTCTAGTTTTGAGAAGCCTAATTTCTCAAGATTGGTATTTAGGCAGTGTGTTACATATCCCAGGCCCCCAATAGTTTCAGGTGTAAACCTGAACTTAAAATCTGTATAGAGTAACTGCAGATTTCTCAATAGTTCAGCATAGGTATTCTCTTTTTCACTGATCTTCAGCTTTATGTTAACATCCGCTGGGCAGCTAATTTCCACAACTGTGCACAGTTTCTTTTCTCTATTCCAAATCATTATATCAGGTCTGTTGTGCTTACATTTTAGTGAGGTCTTGTATGTATGTATGTTTGTACGTATGTATGTGTGTATGTATGCATTCATTCATATACTCACCACACACACACACACACACATATATATATATATATACCTATTTATATATTTCTTGAATATGCTAATACATATAAAATTTCTTCTTGATTCGTTCTTCTCCCAAAAGTTTTCCAGATATATTCACAATGTCTACCAAATATTGCAATACACCTTCAAACATATATGAAAGCATATATGCAGACATACTTAGAAGCTCATACATACACACATACGAACAAAAAGACTCAGACTTTTACAGCGATCGAAAATATATCTGAAGATCAAATTCATACTCCAGTGGTTGATGTGCCATGCTAGTCATTTCAACATTATATATACTGATATACGTTCGTTTATGTTTACACACACACAGACAGACAGACACACACACAACACAAACACACACACACACACACATATATACTTTGATAGTATTATATATATATATATTTTAAAACGATCTAATCAGAAAACTGCAGACACAATTTCATTGCATGTGAATTTTGTTACTAATCTCGTTGCAGGTATGCGACGATACCCTTTGATAATTTATAGTGTATAACACTGTAAAGAAATAAACAAAAGTATAGTTAACACTCTGTGTTGTTTTAAATGGCTACTCTCTCCGCCAGTAATTTTTAGAGATTCAAACAATTACTGATATCGATCATGTCACTTGGCAAACAATTCACTCCGACATTCATACTTTTTAGTTAGGTTATTTTGACACGATCTCTTGTATATGAACAATGATGGCTACAAAATGTGCACAATGTCATGGACAGCCATGTCGGTATCAACAGCGGCAAAAGTTAATAAAGCAATAAACACTAAGCTTCTACCATAAAACGCACAATTAAAGTAAATATTTTAACTACCGTTCAATATTAGTGATTTTACATCTGTTACAAGGACTCTAGATTCGAAAAGCAAACATATTTGTATCGAGTGTGGAACAGAAGAAAAACAGAAACAAGCAACTGTAAAATCAAATATCAATTGAATCGGATTTAATTATAAAGCTATTCATAGTATTTACCTGTAATGAACTTAATTTTTTTTATATAATGTAATTATTCATGCCTACTCATGGAAAATATTGTATACCCAGTTAAAGAATACTAGAATAAATACAGTGACACCTAAGCTTTACTGAGAAGGTTCCAATACTACTGAAACATATTCGTAGTTGTTTCCTGTATTAAAAGGAATAAAGTAATATGAATCAATGAAGGTATGTAGAAAATGTTAACACTAACTAAACTATTGTTCATTGCACGTTTGGTGACTCAATACACACACACACACATACACACACACATACACACAAACACACTCACACACACACACACACACACACACACACACACACACACATGTATGTAAGTATTTAAACGTACAACATATTTCCTTTCCCATACGTATATTTCCTTTCCAATAGACATATAGTAAACCCTGGTGATTATTATAATAAACGCGAAATTCCGTCTGTCCGTCCATCTGGGATCCCTGTATCTCAGTCTACATTTGTGCTACATAGACATATTATACCTTTTTGGTATAAGATTTCAAAAATGTGTGAGCCTACAAGTTTTTCATTTAAACGGAATTTAAGATAAAACCAAAATTTTGTGAAATTAAAAAAAAATATTTTAAATTCAGTTAATTTAAAACTAGATTCAAGTCAGAGTGAGAGGTTTCGTGTTCGTGAGGTTTCGAAGCCCCGCGGAGTTTGTGAATTGAAGCACTCGGAAAGAAATATCGAAGAATACGAACTTTTGGCCTGATCGGATTTCCGGTCGGATCGGACTTTCGGCGGAGTCAGTTTATTCAGAGATTTAGATGCTGAAGATTTGCAGCTCAGCTATTGGATTTGGGAAATGCAAGTATTCAGCAAGATTGACATCACTTTTCCAAATGGCTGTGGCATTTTGGTCAAACTGTAAAAGAGTTGATAACCAAGTCTTATCCTAACATTGGGTGTAATTGTCAAGATCCTGATTGGTCTTGTGAAAGTGCCATACTTGCGCCAAAGAATGAAGCTGTCTAGGCTGTCAATTGGAAACTTATGCAATCAATGAATACTGAGGTAAAAAATATTTCTCAATTGATGCTGTTGTGGACAACTAATTAGGCTGTGAATTATCCTACGGAGGTTCTAACTCTTTGGGTCCTCCTGGAATAACTTCCCACGAACTGATATTGAAGAAAGGAGTTCCAATCTGGATCCTCCAAAGCTGTGCAATGAAACAAGAATGATTGTGAGGCAAATGCATCCACATTTTTTGGAAGCAACAATCCTTACTGGACAAGGCAAGGGAGGAAATGTGTTTATTCCAAGAATTTCACTGATTCCAGCAGACATTCTTCTTCTTCTTCTTCTTCTTCTTCTTCTTCTTCTTCTTCTTCTTCTTCTTCTTCTTCTTCTTCTTCTTCTTCTTCTTCTTCTTCTTCTTCTTCTTCTTCTTCTTCTTCTTCCTACGGTATTTTAAATGTCATAAATATCATAAGCTTTTTAATGCTTATACAACTAGTACATTTAATGGCAGCTATTCTTGAAAGAACTTCTAAAATTCCAACAAAAATATTAATGCTAAAATCCTAAGAACGTGAAATAATATACTTACTTCCACTTGCTATTGCATCATTCCTGCTAATTGTCTCCTTAACGGTAATTGCCATTGAAAGCTTTGATCTACTGCGTTAAATTCAATTTCGACAGCACTGTTCCAAGATTTCCTATTGAGTTAGAACATACTTTTAAAGCTATGTTTTCTTCTAATCATTCACGTACTTAATAAACCTAAAAGAACTGGCCCAACTGTCTTCAAACATACTTGGTTTTTGAAAGAGGCAGGGTACACTGTGTTAAAAATGATATGACCAATTCTCAGTTACACCATAACTTAATATCTCGTTATCTTACGTTAAAATCTGATTTAAATTACTAATTATGGATCTAAATTGAAAGTGACATTAAATCAAATATGCATTCAAATATGGTTGTTTATAGCAGACATTCTTCTAAATACATGATAGTATGGTTAAATTCAAGTAATTAATATTATATAACGTGTAGTAGTAATATTGGTGTGAATGGTATAATGTAATTTATTTGTGAAATCGTAATTACTTAATACTTCCTTATATCATTGCAAAGCAACATTAAATTCATCCACATTTTTTATTTTCTCCATTTACAGATTAGAGATACTACACAGTTACCTTTTATTTATTTTACATTTCCATTTCCCTCTCTTTCCGCGTGTCTGTCTGTCTGTCTGTCTGTCTGTCTCTCTCCCTCTCTCTCTCTCCCTCTCTCTCTCTCTCTCTATATATATATATATATATATATACACACACATATATATATACATATATATGTATAGATATATATGTATTATATATGCATATATATGTGTATATATACGTATATGTGGTCGTGTGTGTGTGTGTGTGTGTGAGTATCTATGTATATATACTGCGATGTGTAAACTTGAAGTGAAACTGGGAAAATAAGCCATACATTATTTTTACTTGAAATTTGTCAAAGGTTTCTCTTTATCAGTTTCTTAAAACAACGAACAACGGTTATATAATCTGTCAACAACATTTATTTGTTATTTGCTATCATTTTGTCTGTGCTTGCTATAGTATACAAACGTTTTCTACGAGCTCTTGATGTGTCAAATTCCATGTTCTTTGTTACTTTTGTTTGTTTTTCGTAGCCTCCTGACGATTGTCAAGAAGAAATTTGAAGCAACCATTTGTGAAGATTCAGCTTCTTATAAAGTAAAAAGAATAAATTGAAGAGTGTAACGTTATATATATATATATATATATATATATATATATATATATATATATATGTATATATATATATATATGTATATATATATATATATATATATGGGAAATTAAAAAAAGGAAAATACACACACTTAACATAGTTTTATTATAATTTTTAATATATCGACGGGTTTCGCTTTCGCTATTCATGATATTACGGTTTACTTATTTGAATATGTATTTTCCTAAACAACATGGACAAAATTTCTTAAGAAAATACATATTCAAATAAGTAAACCATAATATCATGAATAGCGAAGACGAAACCAGTCGATATATTAAAAATTATATTAAAACTATGTAAAGTGTGTGTATTTTCCTATTTTAATTCCTTATATATATTACAACTCACCACGTTAGGTTAATCGAAATTCCTCCTTTCTGTTAATACTATATATATATATATATATATATATATATATATATATATATATATATATATATATATATGTATGTGTGTGTGTGGTGTGTGTGTGTGTGTGTGTGTGTGTGTGTGTGTATGTGTGTGTATGTGTGTGTGTGTAAGGTATATATAAGATCTAAGAATCAAGCTATAGGAAGAGAGTTAGTTTCAAGCAAACCATAGTAAATGTAAATAACACCTTTCAGGGATAACAGTGGTTTATTGAAACGGAGGCTTGTGGATTTTCTTTCTTATCGACGTACGATAAATTAGAAAAAAGTTATCTTTATATTTCGCGGTAGGCAACCAGGTTGCCGTGTATGCAAATAACAATACAAGAATTAAGGAATGGAGTAGATAAGAACCGGGCTACATATGCTTCATAGCGAGCGGAACCTCGGAAGTGGTAAATATCCAAGGGAGGTGTATAACCTAGGCTACTCTCCAGGACAAGGATATCTTGATTAAATGAAAGTTTATATTGTCGCTACATGTTAACGTGTGGAAGAATATATCAGAATGTGTAGAGAGCACAGCAGGAGTGGAGAATATAAGTGCAGAGAGAAATCAAGATTAATAGAAGGAATAGATTTAGTGTCGATGTTTGCAAGTAAAAATGATACCGCTGCGTTCATTAAGACAATCCGTGGATGGCAAAATGGCTTAGACCTCGGCTATGCAGAGATCACATTTGTTATTATAGCTACTGTATGGTTTGGCATGGGTGACTATGGACTACTTGAGAGTGTAAGAAGTTGAACCAATCTTTAGTTTATTGATAAGCTGAGATAACGATGTACGGTTAGATTTTGTTTGGGACTTGAAACTGGAGTAGTGGTTGTTCATTCTAGCTTTGAAGGTGGTGCTGCATGAATCGATATATATGGAGTTAGAGTTAGCAGCTGATACTGTACACTTGCAAACTATGTTTTTTGTGAGACAGCAGTTATCTAAAGGACAGGTGTTTGGGCGTCTGAAGCTGCATAAATTTGTATGGCGTGCTCCAGATGAACTTGTGAGGGGATTATTATTTAGTGAGGAACCTGTGTTAGGTTCGTTATTATTGCTGGCGTTAAGATTATTATTTGTTAGGGAGTTGAGGTTGATGTTGTTGGATTATATAATATGATAATTATCTTGCCCGGTGCTATCGTCTGTGTCGTTCTCTATTTTTACAAGAGGTATAGTTGAGCGTTGTGGTAAATTTAAGGAACGGGTGTTAATAGTAGAATTATAGTTGGAATTATGAGGGTTAGTGTTAAGTAGGGGGCAGTTGGTGTTTTGTGTCTATATGTAAGGAGTTCGGAGTTATGTTGAGTTAAGTTATTAGGGTAGGGTGTTATCTGGTTGTGGACATCTGAGTTTCTTGTTTATAAGATGCTGGATAACTCCGCCGATGTTGGTGGTGGAGTAAGACAATTTTATAGATTAGGATTATATTCGCCTTATGGAGCTAGATTTAACGAAATGTTTTTCGAGTAGGGTGAAGAAGAGTTTAGGTACTCGAGTCTGAACATTAGGGGTGAAGGTGGTGTGGAACCAGGTAACATTCCAGGCTTTTATTCGTTTAATCCGATTAGGAAGGTTAACTGGGTGGGGATAGAGTTTGGGAGGTGCACGCTGGTGTCTGTTTCGATGAGTTGCGATATATATATATATATATATATATATATATATATATATATATACATACCTACATACATACATACATACATGAATTGATTTAAGACGAGTATTTTCTATTGCACAAACCTAAATCCTTTATTTTCTTTTATTGCATTTACCTTTCTTTATTTGTAAACTTATGTGTATAGGTTGTGGGTAGCGATGTTCTTCACTACTTCAGGGAGTGACGACCTTGCCTGACATGAGTCCCGGGCTCAGCTGGCTCCAGCTGACAGTACCCGGTATGGGCTCCTATCCAGGGTAACGGAAAGGAGACAACCTTCAGAGAAATCCGGAGTGGAGCCCCGTAGGCGGTTTAGTGTTCGACTCGACTCTCTTCCGGCAGCTCCTGCAACCAAGCAGGTGCCAAACGTAATGCTCTGCACTCCTTTGAACTACGTCAGCAAGGTCGAGAGAGGAATCCTGACTATTGGGATACCCAGGATTTTCTTACATCTAGCCCAGGCTTGCGCAAAACTGGAGAGGAAACTCCAGTGCTACTGCAAAAACTGTCAGGAAAAGCATTGGAGGTAGTAGCTACGAGTGATAAGTCCATTATGATTGGGGTAGGATACGGACGCTACGGGTAACCTCTGACAGTGGGAGGGACCCGCGTGTCCCACCGATCAGTTACTGCCTACCGCAAGCTGTGCAGCCCCCCGTTAATAAGGTACTGACCTGCCACAGGCCGCCTGCTTCATTAGGTCCTTAGAGAGCTAATAGTTTGACTTCAAAAGCGGCCTGCAACCTCTGCATCAGACAAACAATCAAAAGACAACACACCATCAATCCTGCGATTAGGAAGCTGGAACGTCAGGGCTATGTGCTCTGGCATAATTGATGACCTACTCTGGTTTGAAGACAAAAGAAAGACGACCATCATCGACCGCGAACTACAGAGGCTCAACGTAGACATTGCTGGACTGCAGGAGACGAGACTCCCCTCAGACAGCAGACTCTCCTCAGACGGCAGACTCAAAGACCAGGACTTCACCTTCTTTTGGCAGGGAAGAGATCCAGAGGAACCCCGTCAGCATGGTGTTGGCTTTGCAGTGAGAAACTCATTACTCTCCTCAACAGAACCCCCATCAGGAGGCACTGAGCGTATCCTATCTCTGCGCTTCTTAAGCTCTTCTGGCCCAGTACATCTACTGTGCATCTATGCTCCTACTCTCTGCAGCTCGGAAGAGACCAAGAACGAGTTCTACAAAGATCTGAACTGTCATTAGAAACATACCAACCAGCGAAAACATCTAGCTTCTAGGACACTTTAACTCTCGCGTGGGATCTGGCGATGGCTCGTGGCCCATTTGTGTCGGACATTTTGGCATTGGCAATATGTATGACAATAGTCAGAGACAGCTCGAATTTTGCACATACCATAACCGGTGCATCACCAACATATTCTTTGCCAACAAGCCATCCCACAAGGCATCTTGGAGACATCCAAGATCTCAACACTGGCACCAGTTGGATCTCGTCATCACACGCTTATATTACGTCATCACAATGCTTATATTACAAATTTTTATTAATATCATCCTTTATTTTAAATAGACTGAGAATGTCTCAAAATGTTTCTTTCTTGCATACACAATATTCAGGTGTATAGTCAGACAAATCCCTTCAGGTAGATATCCCTGCTCGATCTTTAGAAAAAGATGTACACGATGTAACCTATGGACACATAAGAGGTGCAGGAATATCAAAGGAAGGTTAACTCGGAAGATTGTTTTTCTCTGTGGCAGATGCACAGGGAAGATGTACACCGAAGATATAAAGAAAACATATTTCATCACATGCCAAGGGGTAAAATTAGAAGTAGTTGATAGCTTCAATTACATAGGTGACCAGATCGGTAACGGGGGTAGACACTCTGAGAGCATAGTGGCTAGAAAAAGAATATACTGGGAAAAGTTCAGAGAGCTCCTTCCTCTGCTGGTAAGAAATGGCCTTTCGCTCAGCGTGAAAAGTAGACTCTATGATGCATGTGTGCAAAGAACTATGCTACACGGCAATGAAACATGGGCTTTGACTGCTGAGGACATGCATAGTCTTGAAAGCAATGAAGCTAGTTGGTTCCGCTGGATGTGTAATGTCTGTGCACGCACGACAGAGTGTAAGCGCTCTGAGAGAAGAGTTGGATATAAGAAGCATCAGATGTGGTGTGCTAGAGAGACGACTGCTTTGGTATGGTCATGCGTTGCGTATGGATAGGGACAGCAGTATAAATATGTATCACACCCTAACAGTGGAGGGAACCTGTGGAAGAGGTAGATCCAGGAAAGTATGGCATAAGTTGGTGAAGCACGAACTTTGAACGTTGGGTCTCACAGAGGCAATGACGAGCAACTGAGACCTTTGGAGATATACTGTGCTTAAGAAGACCCGGCAAGCCAAGTGAGATCGTAGCTGTGGCCGATGCCAATGTCTCATAACTGCTTAGTTTAAAAGTGCCCTGCAATCGTCGGGCAATATGCTGTGCTTGAGAAGACCTACTGAGTCAAGTGAAATCGTAGTCGTGGCGGACACCAGCGCTGCCTGACTGGCACCCGTGTCGGTGGCACCTAAAAAGCACCAACGGAGCGTGGTCGATGCCAGTGCCACCTGAGTGGCCCACGTGACGGTGTCACATAAAAAACACCCACCACACTCTCAGAGTGGTCGACGTTAGGAAGGACATCCAGCTGTAGAAGACTTGCCAGATCAGATTGGAACCTAGTGCAGCCTCCTGTCTTGCCAGTCCTCACTTAAACCATGCAACCCATGTCAGCATGGAAAGCGGACGTGAAACAATGATGATGATGATGATGATGATGATGATGATAATGATGATGCTGTTAAGCAAATCTAAGCATTTAGTTTTTGTTTTTGCTCACTATATATAAAATTTGTTTGTGTTTTTCAACATCATTTCCCAGCGTTAAGCAATATCCTTCGTTTCTTTTAAGCTAATATACTAAAACTTTCAACATTTCTGTAAGGTGGGAATGTGACTTTTATCAGAGCACCTACTATCCATGTACAAATAAAATTCCTCTATGTACGATACTTAATGTAAATGCATCGATGAAAGGCAATTTACTGCACGTTTCATTCAGAAATAACATCACTTATGGACCGCAGTAACCTGCTTTTTGACAATATATTTATATTAAGTATGATACATAAATGCTTATTTTAATTTAATCCTGTTCCTATTGCTTATAACAAGTAATCATCCGTTTTATTTATTCTCAAGCCTTTTATACACCAAAATACTAACCTCAGGTGCGCTGGCGCACTACATCTTTATTTTCACTAGAACGGTTATGTTTTTCCACAATAGTTGGGTAGGCATCACTGTTCATCCTACGAGCCCAATCAATGGCCATGACTCTTCTCAATGCAACTCACCTGCATATCATCTCCGAATCCCACATTAAACATTTTCCGAAAACATTTATCTCCAAATGTGGCAGCCTGACTTCTATATTCAGGAGGATTTGAAAACGACCTACCCACTTATTCTTTACATTTCCTTCACGCACGGTCCTTAACGTTTCATTATCTAATTCCATCTCGTACAAAGCATTTTGTGACGTATTTCCCCTCACCAAGAGAGAGGAGTCATTTCTCTGGAATGTGCACCCAACCAGTGCTTAGTCCTGGGCCATTAAGCGAAACTTACAAAATTGAATCACCAAATAAATTGCAAGTCTTTTACTAGATATACAATTTTCCATATTTTAGTGTCTTTCAATCGAGAATATAAATCTATAAATCTGAAGTGCTGTATCTGAATGTTTCTTTTGTGTGATGTTCAAAGAAACATATTTTTTTCTTTCACTGTTTTTCTTACATTTCATTGCAATCGTTTCTTCCATTTCAGACTGTCCATTTCAATAAAGATTTCCACCTAATTTCACTTCCTATACTATATTTTGTCTTTTAAGATTTTTTCCTTTTCCCTTATCTACCAAATCTACAGTAAAGTGGTTTCGTTTAGAATACTTCTGAAGTCTTCAATTGCTATTCTTTGCTTGTTTACTTTGTGAATTATACTCACTTATTGATTTAAGAGTTTTTTTAGAACTGTAACACCGATTCGAACTTCTCAGATAATTTAATAGCACAAAAACGTCTTTCTCCTTTTAAAAATATTTTTGCTTGGTTTCCAGCATGATCTGGAAGTAAAAGAAGCTTTTTTTCGTTTAAAATGTCTCAATTAAAGTGTGAAAATGCCTAATTTTACTTATAGTGCTCCTACACACTTTTTAAAGTGGATTAATTTGTAAGGCGGTGCAATAACCATGATCTTTACATGCCTTCCCATTATAGAAATACATCACAGCTGATGTACAGTTTCAACAGCTCAAAGTCGATGTCATTAGGAAAAAATGAAAGTGAAACAGATTTCAAGTGTTTTGACGTTTTCCAGGAGACTCGGTGGGGGAGACTGAGTAATTCAGTAGTTTGAGCATTACAAGGAGAAGGGGCATAATGACAGGAACTCAAAGGAAAGACTAAATGTTTGAGATAAGACTTAGTGAAAGTAGTAAGCAGAAACAGAGGATATTGCCGTAGTAATGGGATAAGCAAAGTGAAGAGACATTTTTGCCAAGCAGTTATTTATTTATTTATATATTTATTATTATTATTATCATTGTTTATGGGTTTTTCTTCTTCTTTCAAATTTGCTTCCATTTCTTGCCGAGTGTCTTCCCGACTCCTAGGGCAAAGAAACTCATTGTAAACATTGGTAGGCCATTAAATTAAACTCACTAGTTCGTTCATTTTTTTTTTTGATAGAAATAAAGTTAAATTAAAATAGATGGGTAGTAATAGTTCTCACATCGACAATACTCCTCTCAATACGTGTGATGTACCAGTTAAGACAATCTTTTGCACTTCTTGCAGGGATGGTAAGCCAGGGATCATTCTCATATAATTTTCGGTTCCCTTCTTGATCATTCCTAGTGCTCCTACGATCACTGGTATTGTAACCGCCTTGAGATGCCACATTTTCTCAATTTCAATGAGTAAGTCTTTATATTTTCTGAGCTTGTCAAATTCTTTCGCCGAGATATTATGATCACAAGGGATGCTCATGTTGATCAATAAGCAAACTTTATTGTTTTGGTCTTTCACAACAATATCTGGTTTATTGGCTTTGATGGTTTGGTCTGTATGTACTGGAGAGTCCCACAGATGGGTTACATTTTCTCCTTCAGTTACAGCTTCGGGGTGGTGATTATACCATTTGTCAGCAGTTTTGATATTGTAATGCCGACTTATTAGCCAGTGTAGATATTGGCCAACTCTGTCATGGCTTAATTTATACTCCACTGGGGCTAAGACATTACATCCAGAGATTAGGTAGTCCACTCTTTCAATCATGTCGTTGCAGAATCGGCATATTGGGTCTGCTCCATTTTTCATGACATTGGCCTGGTAGTTCCTGGTTAATAGGCTTTGATCTTGAGCAGCCAGGATGAAACCTTCGCTCTCTGCTTTTAGCCCTGAGCTCCGTTGCCACTGGTGGGTTTGCTTCTGGTCAACATCAGCTTGTTTGCTAAGGGCCACATATTTGCCGTGCAGAGGTTTCTCCTCCCACCTATCAGCCAATTGCCCGTGCGCTTTTTTTCGTTGCCATTATTTTCACCTACTTTGCAACAATAGTTGCCGTATTTCCCTCGGGTTGTTCAGTTTGGGTATCCTGCACGAGATCAATAGCAAATTTTTTGTTTTCCTTTATGATAGAATAAAGCTGCTTTCGTCTCTCGTGATTATCCACGAGCTTTAGCATCCAGTCATTCGTTATTTCAAGATATTTGGCCAGTCCAATTGTGGTTGTTTTGTAAGCTAGTTCAAATTGGATCAGGCCTCGACCTCCTTGGGCTTTGGGGAGGTAAAGGCGATCTACGTCTGCCTTTGGGTGGTGCATCCTATTACAACTCAGCAGCTTGCGTAATTTCCTATTTATTTTCTTTACTTCACTCATATTCCAGTTCAACACATTGTAGCTATAAGTAACAACTGGAACTGCTAAGGAATTTATAGCTAACACCTTGTTACGTGCATTTAGTTCAGATTTCAGGACTGCTCGAATTCTCCTATAACATTCCTTCCTGATCTTCTCTTTCATGCTTGCATGCGGAATACCAGAGCCTTCATTTATCCCTAAATATTTGTAGGTTTGTTCTTGATCAAGCTCTCTTATGACTGTGTTAACATTTAACACGACTGAATTTGTGGTCTTCACTCTCCCTTTCTGGAAAGTGGCCTTGGCACACTTCTCAAGCCCAAACTACATCCCGATGTTATCACTGAATGCTTTCACAGTGCGCAATAGGCCTTCAAGTTCATTATCGTCTGTACCATAGAGTTTTAAGTCATCCATATAAAATAGATGGCTTATTTTTTTATTGACAATTTTATACCCATACCCTGTTCTGTTTAATTCCCTTGTAAGGGGTATTAGGGCTATGCAGAAAATTAGAGGTGAAAGTGAGTCACCTTGAAAAATGCCACAGTTGATGTTTATATTCTCTGAGGCAAGTACTCCATTAGAGTGGTATAATTGGAGATTCGTATTCCACAACGACATATTATGCTTCAGGAAGCTTGAAATCACAGGGGAAATTTTGAAGATGTCCAGAGATTTTAAGATCCATGAATGCGGTATACTGTCGAAGTCCTTTTTATAGTCGATCCATGCGGAGCTGAGATTTCTGCGATTATTGTGACAGTTCTCAAGGATCATACGATTAATTAGCAGTTGATCTTTGCATCTGTATGAGCCTCGGCGGCACCCTTTTTGTTCAGTGGGGAAAATATCGTTCTTCTCCATGAATGCATATGTTTTCTCCGCCAGGATAGATGTTAGGATTTTATACGTGGTGGATAGACAGGCTATAGGCCGATAGTTTTTTGGAAGTTTGGTTTCGTTATTCTTTGGGAGTAGGTAAGTAATACCACTTGCTAATCATTCAGGTGTTTTCTTTGGGTCTCTCATAATTCCATTGAGCAGCTGAACTAGCTTACCGTGTGCGCATGGGAGCGATGTGAGCCAGAAATTCGGCACCCTATCTTTACCAGGGGATTTCCAATTATGGGCCTTCGTGAGTGCCTTTCTTAGGTCTGCTATTGTGATGTCTTCCCATGATTGTTGTAAATTTTGGTAGGATCCTTCTGTTTGTATAATCCAGTCTGCATTTATGTTGTACGTCTTCTCGTCACTCCAAATCCTTTTCCAAAAGTTTTGAACTTCTTCCATTGGGGGGGGGGGGTCTTCAACGGTTACTTTCTCCTTCCCTATTTCTCTGTAGAATTTTTTGGCATTGGATGTGAACAGCTTATTTTGCTTATAAAACTTGTTTCTCTTCTCAAATCTTCGTATTCTTTGAGCTTTTGCTTGGACTTTTTGTTTCAGCGTTTCTTTTATTGATATCAGTTCTTCTCTTGGTGAGGATCCAAATTTTCTCTTCATCTTTCTTCCTGTTCATCATTTCCACATATTAGTTCATTTAATAGTGATATTCACCCCTCATAAATTCAATCTCTTTTTCAATTTTACTTCTCCAGGTTTGATTTCTTCCCAGGTTTGGTTTACGTTGTAAATAATTTCATTTAACTCAGTAAAATCAGGTTTTAATTCTTGTATTATTTCATTTGTTACATAGTTGCCAATTTTGATTTGTTTTTTTTTTATTTTGGTTTGTATTTGAGAGTTTATGAAGTGGTTCTCTATCATTCATACTTGTATGTCTTACAACTTCAAGCGTATTCATGATTTTCTGCCTCATTTCTGCTATAGACTCTCTGTGTTCTTCAGCAAATGCGAGATCTTCAGTTACTGTTGTTTTATCATTTTCCTGACTATCTTTAACAGGTTCAATAGAGTTTCTCGTATCTTCAGGCTTTTGCGTGCTTTGGTCAGATGGCAGTCTTTCAAATAAGCCTCGTGGCGGGCTATTCTGTTCATCTGATTCTTCATTTCCTTTGTGTCTTATATTTATGTCATTTTCCGTTGCGTGCTTGATCGCGCTTATTTCACTGTCTGTGAGTCGATTATTTCTAAGGATATCCCTCCTCACATTTGCCAATTTGTTCTCGTCCAAATAGGGTCTACTGTCTTGATTCCGTGTTCTCCATATACTGTAAGAGTTTGCGGTGTGTCTCTCTTGAGATGGCCTACCTAATGCATAGCAATAAGCGTATATTACTTCTTTATACTCTTCTCGGATCCATTTGTTCCGCTTACATTTTTCTTTCTGTGGTGGTTGTGGTGGTGAACTTGGAGGGCTCGAGTTGGGGAATTTCCCGTTCAAGTGACCATCCATGTCCGTATTCGGAGAAGAATTTTTGCCAGTTGATGACTTTTCGATCCCAGGCTGGCTCTTCCCTGGGGGACGCGCTTCCAGATTAACCACAGGACAACCGATTTGGTATACTGATTTAATTATTATTATTATTATTATTATTATTATTATTATTATTATATTACTCTTGGGTGAGAGAGCAGTGCATCCCATCAGAGTGGCAATGGGGTTCAAATATACGAAACCCAATATGTCCATCATGACTACCCGTCTGATAAGAGTATTCTGGGTACATGCGTCACAATCATGTGTACGTTTATCATATCAAGATAAACAACGCATGACTTTGAAGATGGGGCCCAATCAGAATGTATTATTATTATTATTATTATTATTATTATTATTATTATTATTATTATTATTATTATTTTATTCATATACTCACAACAGATTAGACTGTTGGAAAAGTAAGATTACTAACATCAGGCTACAAGTAACCTTAGATGCCAAGTACCCTCCTAAATATTCTCGCTATCTCTAATAACACTGTTTTATGGAGCTCGTTTCTTCTTCTTCTTCTTCTTCTTCTTCTTCTTCTTCTCTTCTTCTTCTTCTTCTTCTTCTTCTTCTTCTTCTTTTCTTCTTCTTCTTCTTCTTCTTCTTCTTCTTCTTCTTCTTCTTCTTCTTCTTCTTCTTCTTCTTCTTCTTCTTCTTTCTTCTTCTTCTCCTTCTCCTTCTTCTTCTTCTTCTTCTTCTTCTTCTTCTTCTTCTTCTTCTTCTCTTCATACTTTCTTACTTAGGTTCGTTCATATTCCCAGTAGAATTTATGTGGATAGCAGGTTACTTCCTGTAACCTTAGATATCGAAAATCTTTCAATTGTCCTTTAAGTGCTTAAGACTCTCCTGATAATCTTTCCTATTTCTAAGAGGCAAACTATCTGTAGAAGTTCTATAGGACATTCTATTTCAGTCTCCTTCAACCATTAGTCTATATCTTTGCTCACAGTTACCAATGCACCAATTAGTATAATCAAAAAATGTATTATTATTATTCGATGAAAACTCCCAGCTTATTTGCTGGATATGATGGAAAGTGTCAGCTGTTCACAGCCAGCAGACTAAGGTAACTCTTATTTACTGGTCATACTTCAAGAACCCTGC
>NC_042997.1:10284801-10307301 GCF_006345805.1 Octopus sinensis | reverse complement strand
TACGTGTGCGTGTGTGTGTCTGTGTGTGTCTGTGTGTGTCTGTGTGTGTGAGTGTGTGTGTATGTGTGTGTGCGTCTGTGTGTGTGTGTGTGTGTGTGTGTGTGTAAAATAGCAGGAATGAAATGCTTTAGCTAAAATACTTCAATTGAAACAATTGGAATGTCCAAAGCAATTAGACAGCTATTTCAATATAAAATTCATTCTGAGTAGACATAAAGGTCTTAAACTTTTAGAGAATTTGCAATAGGAAGTTTGGTTCTCGTGTATTTCCCGAGATTTTTACTGACAAAAATCATTTCAACCATAACTTGAAACCTCATAAATAGCCTCATGGCTTTGCTATATATTATTGATTTTCAGTATCGGTGCAAACAAAAACTTGCGGCAAAAGTGGGCATAGTCCCTTAAATAAAACGTGTTACTTTTACTGCGATTTATTTCAAAAGTAAAGTCCAATGAAATTTAAACTTAGAAAGCTTACAGTCGTAACAAAATACCACATGGCGTTATCAGATTCTGCTGTCCAACACCTTTTGATTCTTTATCTTACATGAATTTCTGAGGGGAGTATAGTACACAATAGCTGGGATGGGATGTAATATCGACCATCGATACTTTATATCATCAAATCCGGAAAAAGGATGAAGTCAACCAAGGCAGAACGTAAATGGAAGTAAATATTAATACATTAATTTTTTTTTTTTATCTTTATCTAAATTTTTTGCTATCCAATCTACCACTTCATTTTCACTTTTTCATATTCATTATGATATTTTACAATGTTCAGTTTAGAAATCGAAAATGGGAAGAAATAATTATTAGTATCTGCTCTAATGAAATCATTTAACAATGATAGCTAATGCCAAATTATATTTGTGGATGGTGTCTCTAAATAATTCTGCTTTCTTAAGTCATCAATGTGCGAACCTATATATCATTTACTATTATTTCGAAAACCACGTTCATGGTATATTTTCCTGATAAAATCAGAATACTGCTGATAGATTTTTCCTGTATGTGGCAGCGCATTGATGAAATTGGTTCGACTGCGGAATAAAATTCCTCGCCCTTTTTGTTACGACACTCTGCATTTAATTCTGAATTCAGTTCTCAGCGGACCCAATTTGTCTTTTGATTTTTCGGCGTCAATAAAATAAAATACGTTTCCAAGACAAGAATTGCCGGAATTGTAAGAGAGTGTCGGATAAGACGCCTTTCAGAAACTGTTCTGATTCTTTGGTATCAAATTTACAAGTGTTAGATATAATTAGTCGCGTGGTTTAATACCATCGCCTCGTTCGTTGTGGCTTTAGTAGAGTTCGATCTTTTGCAAATTTTCTGATAAAGACTTTTGCCTGAAGTTAACTTCCACTCCTTCTCCTCTCTGCTTTAGACACTAAAAAAAATAAAAGATAACGAGTGATTCTCTTTCCTCTTTCAGTAGTGGTAAAAATATAATAAAATATATGAAACCTTTGGCTAATTTTGTTCTTTCTTTACGACGTAATTATTTCTAGTTAATCATGTTAATGCTCCTATCATTAAATATGTTAATATGAATTTCATTATCTCTGTATTATATATAACGCAACTGTGTGGATATTTAAAAGTGTCTTTAGCTAATAAGAAAACACATTTCAAAGAAGCCATAAATATGAATCTGATACAATTAAAGAGGATGGAACAAGGAAGGAAAACAACAATGCCTATTATTTCAATATACGTTTTATGAAATATATGTAGCGTTTTATTTTTTCGATGTGAGTTTTCTAATTAAAATCATTGATCTAAATTTTATTTGAAACAGGAGACATTTTGATAACTGTAAGAATACTTACAAAATCAGTAAATATATATATGATATCTGAAATGTAATTTTCCTTTTCGACAGCTACAAATAAAACAGATAAACAAATATGCTTATATTAAATACAATATAGGAGGTTAAAAATATATGTTTGGATATTATGTTATTATGATTTTTCAAATAATCCTGTTTAAATTACGTATCTAAAGCTAAGGAATAATGTATTTGATAAAACTCCTTTGTTGATTTAATAGATGAAACTACAAGAGATTGTTGTTTGTCAGACTTATACGTTGTACCTATGTATGTAAGTAGTCAATTTTCTATGTATCTACCTCTCTCCTTATCAATCTCTGTAAATATATACGTCTTTCTATCTGTCTGTGTGTGAATATATTTACAAATAATACAAATAATATATATATATATATAATACATAATCTCTCTTGTATACATATATATATAATAAATATATATATATATAATTATATATATATATATATATATATATATATTATTTACATATATATTATTTAATTCAATAAACCAAGTGCAGATGTGGGATGGTATATAAGCAGGTGTAAGATTTTCCACCTCTTTCTCTGTCTCTCTTTCTCTCTCTCTCTCTCTCTCTGTTCTTCTATCACATATTTTTCTGTGCCTCTCTTTGTAATTTCTGTATATTTATTTCTTAAATTATGGGAGCTAGAGTGTATTATTTAATATAATATTCAAGTATTTTGTTGCTTAGCAAATGCACATGACATAAATTCAATATGTTATAAGAATATAGGTAGAGTTTGTAATAAGAATGTCAGAAATGATCATTTTTCTCAATATTTGGCAAGCATACCAGAATTAATAAATACACACACACACACTCACACAGAAACACACACAGAGACGCACACACATATATTTATATGTATACATAATCACACACATATACTACATACATACGTACGTACACGTATGTATATCTGTGTTCTTCTGCGCATCTCCTTTTTTTCCTTGATCATTAGCTAATGCATTCGCAGAAGAGGCATCAGTAGGATCACAGTGTACCAGAGAGAGAGAGAGAGAGAGAGAGAGAGAGAGAGAGAGAGAGAGAGAGAGAGAGAGAGAGAGAGAGAGAGAGAGAGAGAGAGAAAAGGAATTACTATCATTGTATTGCAAAGAGTGGATTAGAATTTATATATGGGAGAAAATATTTAGGAAATCTGCCTGATTTATCTAAACAAATAGACGACGAACTAAAAAAAAAGGAGACAGATGCATTCTTGAAAATATACTTGAATTATTTATTTGTACACAGGGCAGCTTTGAATAGTAAACAACAAGATTTTGTTGTGGACAATATGAATTACAATCGGCTGATGAAACTGATCTACTAGCAACAGATCGATGCAGCTTTACCGTTTGTATTTCTAGCATATTGATTACCGACACGATAGACACATTTTATGATGGTTTATTGCTCAAGTCTTATCGGCCATCTTACTCTACTTTAACATTTGTAATTTAACGCTGATCTCTTAATCACTCCTAGAAGACTAAAGCTGTCCAGATTGTTGCCTGTATGTAGATTGAAAACTGGATGCTATAAAATATCTTGATATTCATTGACATTTAGATATATTTAGGAAGTTTATATATTCTTTATCTTCAGCTACAATATTATCTTCTTTAACAGGTAATCGTGTGCATCTTATGGGGAAAATATAAATAACGACAGCAGCAGCAGTAAATGGCCGTGGTGAAAACAATTGGTATTATGCAATAAGTATGTTCGTTTCGTTTCTGTATTTTGTTTAACTCAGCTGAAGTTGCATGCCACCATCTATCTTTCATTTCGTCGATCCATTCACTAGTCTATCTATCTATCTATCTATCTATCTATCTATCTATCTATCTATCTATCTATCTATCTATCTATCTATCTATCTATCTATATGTCTGTCTGTCTGTCTGTCTGTCTGTCTGTCTGTCTGTCCGTCAGTTTGTCTGCCCGTCTGACTGAGCATATATATATATATATATTATATTAAATTAGAGATAAAACCACTATTAGGCAAATCAAACAATGAAAAACATAAGCCAATACATAAAATACTCTTTATCTTTTATTAAACTTTTAATACTTTTGATATATATTTAAAATAATATAAATTAATTAATTTTATGAATTGGCTTATGTTTTTCATTGTTTGATTTGCCTAATAGTGGTCTTATCTCTAATTTAATATAATATAATATTTTACTATAAAATTGGATTTAATCCTAAATCTGATTTTTCCCTGTAAGTTTGGAACCCTTTCGGTCATGAATGACCATGGGATTGCACCAAGGAAGTTCCGAGCAAGTCCAGACAAGGTTGTTTATGGAAGACCAGCAGTCGCGCATACATATCGGCTTCCCTTCCCCATACCGCCGATGTTATCCAGTGAGAAGACAAAGGCCGATACAGCTCGGCATCAGTGACGTCGTAACTCATTTCTACAGCAGTGTCAACTGTAGCAACGTTAAATAAAGTCTCTTGCTCCACAACAGAACACACAGTCCGGTCCAGGAATCGATATCACCACTTCATGATTGTGAGCCCGATGCACTGAGCCATGCACCTTGGCAAATATACGTCACGATGTGTTGTAGCTACTGTTTATAACTCGCTCTGAGATTTATTATTATTATATATATACTTTTCTACATTTTCTATCTATTTACTCTATTTTTTTACCTTAAATATTTATCATAATCAATGTATTGTAGGAAACTAATCCTAATGTTTTAAGTTGCAAATTTAGTTAATGGAGTTTCTTCTATAAGAAAATTTATTTTATTTATTTTTTAAATAAATATTGTTTAACTCTATTTGTATATTTATTTAACTATTATTGTTAACCTGAAGATTGACTATAATTTTAAATTGAATTCATTTCAATTAAATCTAAATTTAATTGTAATTCGAATTTAATTATAGCCATAGTTTTTTTTTTACTTATCATATATTGATTATTCATTTTGATACTTTTTGTGATCTAGTTATATGGTTAATAAAAATATATTTTATTTGTTATTTATGTTTTGGTTTATGTTTATCATTGTTTGAATTACATAATAGTGGTTTTTTATCTCTAATTTATATATATATATATATATATATATATATATATATATATATATATATATATTATATATATGTATATTATATATATATATATCTATATATATATGTATATTATGTATGTATGTACTGCAGCCATACTGAGATAAAGACTTGAAGTGCATTAACTGAACGAATCAACACCAGTACTTATGTTTTAAACCGTGTTACTCAATATTGGTCCCTTTTCTTAAACCACTAGTTATTGTGATGTAAACAAATAGCACTGTTTGTCAAGAGGTGGTGGGGAACAAACACAAACACACACACTTCTAGTTTTTGTCTCTCAAATCCACCTACAAATCTTTAGTCAGGCCGAAGCTATCGTAGAGGACACTTGCCGTTAGTGCTGCACAGTAGGAGTGAACTCCAGAACCATGTAGATAAGAAGCCAGCCACACATGCGCCTAAGTAGCATTTTTTTTCTTTTTACCGCTGCCAAAGTAAACTCATCAATATTGTAATTGAGCAGTTGTCTGCAGTAGTGGACTAGACCACCTTTAGCATATAATTGGAAATAAGTAATAATACATAGGTAATCTTATTGACTGATATATTCGTACTTTATTCCTGAAAGCGAAATTAATGGACATATAAATGTTAAATTTTATCTTTTGTGAAAGTACGTACATTTTAAATGAGTACACTACTTAATTAGATTTAACAGTATGAATACTCGGTCGGTACTAATTTTATATGGTCTCAAACGACGAACAGATTTAAAGTCAAACCAAAATCAATTTAAGCAGAGAATGTAAAGAGACGAAAATAAACTCTTGTAGTCATTTTGTCGGCTACTGTGCCAATTCTTCCATACACCACTCCCAAAGGAAATATTTCATTAGTGTAATGTTTAAATATTTTGATTTTCAAACTATCATTCTTTTCTTGTTGCATAGTTAAGTATTCTCTGCAAAACCAAACCGAAATTCGTCAAGTGGATCTCATAATGGATTTTCAACTTGAATAATTTCCTGTGATATTTTTCTAAATTCAGTATACGTAGGGCATTCGCGCGTGCGTGTGTCCGTACATCAGTGTATGAATCTCGTTCTGTCTTTCCCTCTCTCTCTTTCTCTCTCTCTCTCTCTCACTCTCTCTCTCTCTATATATATATATATATAAATATGCGTAATATATTTATATACATATATATACATATATGCACGTATGTGTATACACACACACATGTATATGTATATATATATATGTATATATATATATGTATATATATGTATATATATATATACATACATATATATGTATATGTATATATATTTGTACATGTATGTATATATACATACATGTACAAATATTTATATACATATACAGATACACACAAACACACACACACACACGTATATATATTTATATATATAGGGAGAGAGAGAGAAAGAGAGAGGGAAAGAGAGAATGAGAGAAAGAGAGAGGGAAAGAGAGAGTGAGCGAGAGAGATGATAAAATATACTTTACCCTGAAGCATTAGCGCGGTAAATGGAATCGCTTGATATTTATTCATCATAAGAAACTATCAATGCGTGATCAGCCCTATCCAAATGTCTCGGAATCAGAGAAGTGACGACCACATATTTCCTGCGGGTAGACGTAAGTTAAGCGAAGGCTGCGCAACTGGAAATAAAATCTAATTGACAAAATGCACACAGGAAACACGCCTGGGCGCGCGCGCAATAACAGGCACACACAAACGCATATTCTTATGCATACATGCGCTTTTTCTTATACACCGCTTCTCTGTCATTTAATAAACATGTTTGAATATACCTGTGTACATAAATGAAAGTTTCTGAATTTTTATATGCACAACCCCAACACACAAAATGCGCAATCCTGCGCGTATATATATATATATATATAATATATATATATATATATATATATTTAGAGAGAGAGAGAGAGAGAGAGAGAGAAGAGAGAGAGAGAGTTAATCCAAACATGAAAACACAAAGGGAAAACATAACAACGCGAGGACGTGGAATAAGTATAGTGTTACTGGACGCTCGCGAAAGGAAAGAAATAAGGAGGATTTAACGTTTCGAGCGGAGCTCTTCGTCAGAAACATAGAAAAAGGAAAGATCCAAGGAAGGGAAGACGGAGGAAAAACATCGCCAACGATACACACGATATATATATATATATGAGGCGGTAACAGCCGTTACACATATGTGTGTGTATGTGTGTGTGTGTGTGTGTATTGTGCATATGAATACTGGTGTCAGTTATCAGACCATGGCCATGCTGTGGAACTTCCTTAAAAAATTTTTAGTAGAGCAAATCAACCCCAGTAGATATTAGTTTTTTTTTTTTTTTTTTACCCTGTAAGTTTGGATTTACTCCCTAATATTATTATTATTATTATATATATTTATATATATATATATATATATCCGTAAATATATAAGAGAGTTAACATTAAATAGGTTAACTCTAGTGCTAGAAATAGCTGGTTTGTTATGTGCTAGGTCGCTTGGTGTTAAAATAAGGGTATTATTAATTTAATATCTAAGTTTTCACTCTCATTTTTGAGTGTATGTATATATATATATATATTATCTATCATTTATTATTTAATTGAAATGCGAAAGCATCCCATTCCAAGTAATTAATATATATATATATATATATATTATTATATATATATATATAATATATATATATATATATATATATATATATATATACATATATACATAGTCAATTCGAAGGAGTCATAATCTTATTAGGGATTATGTAATACAAGAAATTCCACTGTTAATCTCTATCATATAATGCGAATGTAATTTGTATGTTAAGGATTATAGTAATTATATATATTATTAATATTGAAGGAAACAAAATGGAAAGAATTGGATGTATAAAAGTGTATTTGTATAGACGCAGGAGTGGCTGTGTGGTAAGTAGCCTCCCTACCAACCACATGGTTCCGGGTTCAGTCTTACTGCCTGACAACTTGGGCATGTATATATATATTTAACCCTTTAACTACGAAAATAAATTTCATGGTTATTCCATTAATGATGACAGATATCTACCAAGAAATAGAATTGCTTCAATAAACTCAACATAACTCAACATTACTCAACAAAAAATAGTTTCAACTTGACATTCTTGAATAAGACATCAATTGGTATATAAAACTGCTTTCCGCAGTTAAGGGTAGGGAAATTTTGAATGGATATACTTTCTGCAGTAAAAGGGTTAACTAAATGTGGGTCATGACAAGAGAAGAAATGAAAGTGAAGTAGCCCAAGACCTCAAAATAAAAGGGATATGGGTCAGCATAAAACCAAGACCTCAAAATAAAGGGAGCAGGGAAAATGGTCAGCATAAGGAGGTGGGATAATTAAAACAGGTAAATAATCAAACAAAAGAGGATGACAATAAGCCCAATAGCAGAAAACAAAAGTGTAAACAAATATAAAAATATAAAATACAAAAATACTAGAATGCCATAAGGTTTATGGTTTATGTAGGAGTAGGAAAAGCTTAAAATAAATGCATTAAAATGGTGGTTGATGGGTATCAGTAAATATTGATGTTGGGATAGGAGGCAATAATGAGTGTCCAAGAGTGTGTGTAGGTGTGGCAGTAAAAGAAAATGAGAGAGAAGGGATAGGATACAAGCTGGAAATACTTGTAAGTTTTAAAGATTTTATGATTGCACAAAAACCTTTTAGATTGTCGAGGTGAATTTCCTATAGCTGGATGTCCTTCCTGTCATCAACTTTCATGTTTCCAAACAAGGAAATGTTTGCTCATGACCAGGAATATTTTCAAGAGAAATAGGAAATGAAGGACAATGCTTGCCTAACAGTGACGTTCATTTTATCACTATTACATGAAGGCAAAAAGATAGTAAGACACACATGCAAACGCACACATATATATGATGGGCTTCTTTCAGTTTCCATCTACAAAATCCACTTAATAGGATTTGGTGTAGAGGACACTTGGCCAAGGAACAGAGAGAAGGAAAGATCCCGAGAAGGGAAGACAGAGGAAAAAAATTGCTGGCGGTGCTCACGAGGTCACATGTTGAAAGAACGGAAGTTGAAAGGTATATATATATATATATATAATATATATATATATATATATACGCACAAACACATAGCGCTAATCAAATAACGCGAAATATAAGTAAGACAATATCTTTTATCAGTTCCCAGGGACCCCTGCCTAGTGTCTGTGATCGAAGAGAAGATTACTACTAGGAAATGCTTGCATCTCACAGTTTAGATAGGTGACGCTGCGAACTGATATGGGTGTATCAACACCATTCTGTCGACAGCGAGAAATTTTCTCCATGACAAATACAGTGAAAATCTCATTTACGAGTCCAAAAGTGCCACACGCATATTTGAACTGGTAATAGAATTACGCATAAATAAATATGTGATGAGTAGTGCCGGCTCCGACCAACTATTGATGATTGGAGATTTTGTAGGAATACATGTTCATATGTGGTACCCTACATACTTTGAGATAGTGAGATCTGTAAAAAGTCATCTTATCATCGATTGTCGACCGCTGCAGAGGATTCTCTGACTTAGTTACCGCCGATTATCGAAGCAGACGTAGCCTAAGCTTGAAGCGAGTTCTAGTGACTTGTTTAACTGGCAGGGGTCTTTCAGTACGCCGGACACAAGTCCGGAATTTCTGAGGGCCTGTGTTATTGCTAGACAGTCGTTGAAACTACAGGAGGTTCATCCGTCCATTTTAGAGGTCTTGATTTTAGTGCTGCTGGGATTCTAGCAAATCTCCTCACCAGGCAATCCTAGTTGGGGTGCGGCTTAAGTCACCAACGACCAGACCATTGAACAGGTTGAATTGAATTTCATATGTTACCTGTAGAACCCACGAGAGACCTCGCAAGTGACCTGAGACACACAAATCCATAATGGTATTTTGGCTAAATTTTAATAAAAACACCTCAGCAACAGCAATGATCACTATCTATGGAATGGAACAGATTGAATAACAAGTAAGGGCCCATATCACAATGTTCAGCTTCGTTCATCCATGTCTCATTACATTAAGAAACTGATGCTTTTCTAGACTGCGACAGTAGATATGTTAAACAGAAATTCTGTTGCAATGAAAGAATTTACATCTGATTGGAAGGTGATATTTGAGCCATTAAGGTAAACCAATGATATTAGAAGTATCGAAAACCTTCAAACCTGGTATTGCATTTTGATAACTGTTGACTGTATATGAAAAATGAGCTTGGAATTCTACGTATATGTTGTAAGCTTCTGTGGACAGGACACCTTAACAATATGTAATGAATAAGTAGTTTGTCTCAAATTCGTGTTTCTGCTGGATAAAACCCTCAGGCATTACACTCAACGAAGTCACTGTAATTCAAAAGAGAGTACTTATTATCATTTCCATTGATGGAACTGACGCCGTGAAAATCCCTACGAGTAACAGCTTAAATGGAATGGAAGCACTCTGTCGGTTACGACGACGAGGGTTCCGGTTGATCCGATGAACGGAACAGCCTGCTCGTGAAATTAACGTGTAAGTGGCTGAGCACTCCACAGACACGTGTACACTTAACGTAGTTCTCGGGGATATTCAGCGTGACACAGAGAATGACAAGGCCGGCCCTTTGAAATACAGGTACAACAGAAACAGGAAATAAGAGTGAGAGAAAGTTGTGGTGAAAGAGTACAGCAGGGATCACCACCATCCCCTGCCGGAACCTCGTAGAGCTTTAGGTGTTTTCGCTCAATAAACACTCACAACGCCCGGTCTGGGAATCGAAACCGCGATCCTACGACCGCGAGTCCGCTGCCCTAACCACTGGGCCATTGCGCCTCCACATGCTTAAAACACATGAAACAAATTGCTGCAGCAATAGTGTTCTACAAAAGAAGGCGACGAGCTGGCAGAAATGTTAGCACGCCGGGCGAAATGCGTAGCCATATTTCGTCTGCCGTTACGTTCTGAGTTCAAATTCCGCCGAGGTCGACTTTGCCTTTCATCCTTTCGGGGTCGATAAAATAAGTACCAGTTACGCACTGGGGTCGATGTAATCGACTTAATCCCTTTGTCTGCCCTTGTTTGTCCTTTCTGTGTTTAGCCCCTTGTGGGCAATAAAGAAATAGGTATTTCGTCTGTCTTTACGTTCTGAGTTCAAATTCCGCCGAGATCGACTTTGCCTTTCATCCTTTAAGGGCCGATAAAATAAGTACCTATTGTGTACTGGGGTTGATCTAATCGACTGGCGCCCATCACCCAACATTTCGGGCCTTGTGCCTAGAGTAGTAAAGAAGTGTTCTACAAAATGTCCATGAGCTACAGCCCATCATAATTCTGTGCGTTGTTTCTATCGAGGCAGGAAAGACATCACTTTAAAAGGAATAGTACGTTTAGGGTTGTCTGCAGCCTCGCAGCCTCCGATTCACACATTCTCACTTCCGGTTGGCGCTCTACACAGAGTTTTCAGAATTTGGAAGAAATTTAAATAACTGTCATTAGATTCGTCAGGCTGATGAGTTACAAGCTTTCATAGAAATGATGTGCATATGTCTATTATTATTATCGTCAACAGATATACAGTTAAGACGTGATTGGTCAGTTGGGACTCTATAACAATCAAATATTTGTCACAAATGTGTATATATATATAAATATATATATATATATTATATATATATATATATATATATATATATATATATATATATATATCAATTACTTAAAGGGAAATATATTGATTACCAAAATGGATATTATCTGAAACTTAAATTAAATTCATTGACCTAACCACAACGGCAAAGTATTAAATATTTGATCCAGTTTGCATTTCGTAGCTAATATGATACTCTTAAGCTATTTTTAGACGAATATATGTAAGATAAACTGGTATATACCCAGCTATAACTAATTTTATTAAATAGAAGACTTTGCTTTTCTATGGAATATACCCCGGATGTTCTAACGTTCATTACTTTTTTTAGATATTATTTAAGTGAATTATCATCAATCATTGCTTGAATATCCATATCAAATATAAAATATTGCACTAAATACAGAGATGGTGATTTGGTAGGAATGGAATAGAAAACGAATCTCAATGGTGTGTTTAGCTTTTAATCTTAAATTTACACGTTCGAATACATCATACCACTTTGTTTTCGCTCAGAGTCGACAATAACTAGCAGAATACTATAGTCATCAAGATGTATTAACGTGAAAATTTACAAACTGTTCACTTTAATTCATTTCGTCCAAATATATACATTATTTCTAGATACATTATATCGATGTAGTAGAAGAATTGCACTTAAATGTAAAATATTCAAACCAAATTAAGTATTAATCATTCTTTTAAAAGTTTAAACATTCTTTCAAATTTTATGTAATCTGTTTAGAATAAATGATTTAACAATAAAAACATTTATTAATAAAACTTGTTTTGGTATTAAGTATTACAGCCGATATTCAAATTTAAAATTGTACATGACATAGCTGCTATATATTTCTGATATTTTCGCAGGAAATTCAGCATTTCACTTATGAAGAGAAGAAATAAAAAGTCTTGATATAATTAATGGTATTTGATTATTATCTATATTATTTTGGTGTCTGTAGTGGCTGTTTTCTCAATCAATTTTTTTCTGATATTTACTGTCAAGTGTCGGATTTGTATGTTGTCTTTTAATTAACTGGTTTTATAAAATCATGAAATTTTATTTATATCACACAATGGTTAGAAACGTTCAGTTCGTTCATTGCTATGTAATTCTACTAGAACTGTCCTTCCCTGTGCATTCATTTGGGTAATATAGTTCTTACCTATTTTTCTGCTATTCAAAAGCCAGTGAGAGTTCAAAGTAATTGTCGAATAAACGAAACAATAGGGCTCTTGACTCTCATAATAACGACTGAAAATATTGATTAATGCATATTTTATTGCGTATCTAATCTATTGCAACCAAACAACTGCCATTTAGGTAATACTTTCCGAAGCAGCATATTGTTGTTAAAAGAGAGAAAATATGCTATTTCTAGAAAAGTCTACCTGTTGTTGAATACATAAATACCTTTTAGCAAGAAGAATTAGAGATAGAACGTCTGTATGTAAACTTCCGCCAGATGCAAATATATCTCGCATAATATAGTTGCTTGGGACAGACTAAAAATTATGTTATGTCGGCTCTGCAATTGGAAACACATACTAAAATCAGTACGGGGATATTTACAGACAAATTCAAAACTTAGAGATATTCTACCCAAATTCCTATTTGCACCTATCAGTGGTAATCTTGAAAATCTTATGTTTTTAAGCAGCACTCCCACCTCACCAAAACCAAAACAAAACAGAGCAAAAGCGAACACCTATCACGCGGAATCGCATTCTTTGGCTAAAGTGTGGCGTTTCTAAAATTCAGCATATAATTCTTCACTATTTTTCTGCTCTAAATTCGAGCGGTAGAGCTATATTTCTTCATTAGGAAGCAGCAATTTCTTTTGAGGAAGATTTATAATGACTATGAAAGATAACATGTACACGCAGAAGTGCACGGACATACATACATACATACATACATACATACATACATACATACATACATACATAAAAAATACATACATACATATATATATATGTATTTTTGTATGTCTTTTTACATATATATATAATATATATATATTTCATATATGTGTAATATGTGTCTATATATATATATATATATATATATTGAAGATATATATATATATATATATATATTATATATATATATATATATAGATATATATATATATATGTATATATATATATTGAATATATATATTGAAGTTATATATATATGTATGTGTATATATATATATATATATATATATATATATATATATATATGTATGTGTATATATATATATATATATATATATATATATATATATATATATATACATACATATATGAATCCTATACACATATCCCACATACATATTAACGTGTACCCTCCCTTACACACACATATATATGTGCATTTGTACGTCCATCTATGGTGTGTATGTGTATGTTTCTGTCTATTGCAGGATAATATGTCAAAAGGTCGACAGTCAAACGCACTTTGCTGGCTGTGTGAGCAAAACATTTATCTCTCAAGTGACATAATCCATATAACAGTAAAGATCACTGGGTCCAACGACTGTTATCCGTAAGAATGGGAGCACTTGAATTAATGTCCACATTTTATAAGCTAGAATTACTCAGTCGACCTCCTTCCATGAGAATTTTCTGAAAACGGAGTAGTCTCCACCAGAGTGATTTACTATAGAAACATTACATTGTTATTTGTACTGCTGTTCAACTTCAAGTCAATAGTAATCGAAAGAACCTATAATGAAAATCATTCCAGTCGTAATAATTCCATCTTTTTTTGGTCAGTATATCCTCGGACAGCATTATCTAATGTAGCCTTCGTTTTGTTTTTTTATTTCTTTTCATAAACGGTAACTTGACGGGAATTTGGCTGTTATTTCTAGCAGATTGAGCGACTATGCTGCAGTTTGTGAAGACGAAGTTTTCCGTAATTCTGATACTGCGACCTATTCAGTGTGATGGCTCACCTTCTTGTCGTCTCTGTGTGTGAAGAGTATTTGTTTTCATTTGTTTAGAATTCTTTCAATAACAATTAAACACGAGAAAATAAAAATGAAAATAGAAATAAAAATAAATTATGATTCACGTAAAAAAAGATCTTCACAGACTGTAATATAACCGAGTCAATTTGTCAAACCAACAAAAGGAATCATCAAGAATTAAATCTTTTTCTGCTATAGTAACTGAAGAAGTGCAAAATCAGCTTCATTGAATTAATTTCATAGATTCAAGTGAAAATGCTGTCATAATAGAACTATGAATAGTTGATAAATAAAAGCTGGTTAGTTTTTTTTTTCATCCCTCTGTATTGGAGCTGTATAATGTAGGCTATGAGAAACTGATAGCAGAAAACTGTAAATCAATACTAATATTACATTCATAAAAGAATTATAGAGAGTACTTGCCAAATAGTTTGTGTAATATTTATTGAAATATCAATTTGAAGATTGCTATTCATTTAGTTATTCATTTATTTTTCATGTTTATATTTAAGAAAGTACGCACACATATGCACACACACACACACACATACACAGACACGCGCATACACTCACACATACCCAAACATACACCCGCACACCCACCCACACCCACACACAAACACAGACACACACACTCACGCACACACAAACACACACACAAACACACAGACACAGACACACACACACAACACACACACACACACACACACACACACACACACACACACACACACACACACACACACACACACACACACACACGAATTTCGGAAGATTCGGGTTGATTAGCTGAATTTCAATTAAGAGAAGCCATGAAGTGTAGTCCGATACTTTTTGAAGTGTTTCAACTTTCCCTATCTGAATAGAATTAGACAATTCAATGAAGCAGAAAGTTTTTTTTTCTCGAGTACCAATTGAAATAAATGAAATCAATTTCCTGTTTTCAACTCTGGGATATTAACTGTCTATATTCTATGATTTAACTGTTAGACTGATCGAGCGATTCAGTCATTTCCAACTAGAAAACAAAACGTATTCTTCCGTGAGCATTTAAGCACATCTGTTTCTTTTATTAATGGTGCTGATGTCAAGAATTTATTTAGTAATATTATTTTAGAATAAAGTAAAAATACGTATAAACAGTTTTTAGTTTTGACCTGCTTGACAAGATGTATGATTCCAATCAAGTGAGGAGAAATTTTATACACTATAATTCATACAATCGTCAATCGGTTAAGAAGGGTTAGAATAGCAGAGGCATACTACTTAGCATATACAGATGATAAAATTTTTTTTGCACGTTAGAGAATTTCAATGTATATGTCTAAACGATTTTTAGGTTCCAGCTGACTCTCGAGAGTACTTGACAAAATAATATCGTATATCGACATACTGTCTATATTTAAATAGGCGTTCATAATATCTATATGATCAAATGAAAGGAGGTGTCGAACTTGCCAGAAAGTTGCTTGAATTATGTATTAATATTGATTTTTGTTTGAATTGGCAGAAATCTCACAAAGTTTATGGGATGTTGCGACATTCAAAGCCTTTTCTAATGGTATTACCAGTGGAAGTTATCTGCAGCAGACACAAGCTGTACATGAGCTAATCTCTATTCTATAATGCACAGCATTACACATTAATATTAGTTTCTTTTCGATTAAGTACAAAGGTACTATATTTTAAGGAAAGTGTGTAAATAGAAGTTTGCTGTTCATGTTGTATAACGACAGTACAGTCTTGGTCGAGTAGATATACGATCAAAGACTTGGCACGTGTGGCCTTCTCGCCTTCTTGAGGGCATACGGAATGTTATCTAACATGTTTTTTTATTATTTATATCAGTATCATGTAGTTTGAGGGAGATGTGACTGCAACTTTTAGCAGATTCACTAACCCTGTAAGCGCTTCCTATTGACTGGCTGATGTGTATGCTATACTATTATTAACACTATTAAAGATGTAGCATTCCTCTGAGGTCGACTCTTCCTTTCATCCTTTAGGGTTTGATTAAAATAAGTACCAGTTGAGTACTGGTGTTGATGTAATCAATTTACTCCTTCCTGAAAAAATTCAAGTCTTGTGCATATTATGTAAAAGTATTATTAGAGGTGTAAGTTAACTAGTTTTAACGGATGAAACTCTGCCACGATTTCAGTTTTTCAGTTTCCTGGTGATAGTTAACTTACTACATCGCTATATATATAATTATTTCCTTATTTGAGCTTAAAGATTCACCTTTGAAGAGGGAACAAATGAGTGTGCTGCCTAAAGAAGGTGATGTAATTAAAATCGAAGCCAGGTTCGAGACATATCCCAACATACGTTGATTTTAAGCATTATGTTAGTTACTGTGGTTAGTTATGTGTATTTCTGTTATAAGTTCGTTTAAACGTCGCAGAGGTCGATATTAACTTCCATCTTACCGGGGTTTATAAGATAAGCGCAAGTTGAGTGCTGAACTATATCTAATCGACTGCATCTCTCTCTTAAATTTAAGGTCTTGTGCCTTTGTTCGAAACCAATATTATCTTGTTTTTCTTAATTCAAATCTTACTATAGTTGGAAAAAAGAAAGATCTAGTAATGTATGTAGCCGATTAAATCGAATAAGCAGACATCAAAGAGAATGGACTGAAGATTAGGGTGGAGCGAAAAATGAAACTTTCGAAATTGGTAACCAAGAATCGATATTTTGTTACGAATTAGGGTTAAAAGAAAGGTGTATAAAGAAGTGCGCGATTAAATATTTTTTAGGCTCCGCAGCAGAATTGAAAATTTAAAAAATCGCTATTCTTTGTCGAATTTGGGATTTCATGGATTATAGGTCGTAACAAATACATATTTCTACATAACAAAATGTAAAACAGTAAATGCAGTATTCTTAAGAGGTTGCATACCAAGTGTTAATACAATTAACTAGTATCTTGAAGTTCTGCATTGAGAACAGGAGTGTGAACCTCTCTCCTGTGCTGCTGCAGCAGTGTTGCGTGTGGACGTACGTCGTACGTGTTTGAAGTTTTCTGCTTTGTACTTTGTCTTTAGGCCATTGTATTAAAATTAATAATCCTGTTGAATTTAGTGTTGTTTACATTTAGTGATGATTTATAGGCCAATAACGCGTTATGAATGCCCAATATTTGGTATTCCACGTGATCTTAGGGAGCGAATTTTGCCAACTTACAAGGACGTACTAGAATGTGTTTTATTTGAACTAGGAAAAGAATGTAGCCAAGAAAGATCCTTTAATCAAACAAATTGTCCAGATTGCAGCAAGAAAGATAATTCTTCTTTGGCAAAAGGCATTCATCCATTGTGTTGTGATTGAGTCTGTTAGAACGAAAATCTTAAACTTTTATCTAAAGCACTAAGCATTACTAGAATCTGTGGAAAAAAAAAAGAAAAATGTGCCATCTTTTCAAACAAAGTGTGATGTGTTTGAAATTAATATAGCAAAAGATTTATTTGCCATTTCCTGTTGCAAGTGCAATTCCTCTAAAAACTACAGTTGCAGTAGAGACAAAAATGTACCACGGAGAGAACAAGATTTTTCACAAGGTCAACGGACAAATCAAAAAATTAATCGTTGGCGAAATAGATCAAACAGTATCTAAACAGAACATTCAGAATTTGATTAGAAAGAATCTGCCAGATCACAGTCACCCTTCTACGTCAGCAAAGCAAAGTTTAAGATTTTCGGTTTAACTGACTCAATCGTAACACAACGGATGGATACTTTTACCAAAGAAGAGTTATCTTTTCTGCTACAGTCTTGACAATTTATTTAATTTATTTTAATGTGTGTGTAATCTAGAGTTCCTGTAAATCATATATTCATGTAACACATGTATTCGGTGACCTAGTATTAAAAATAATAAAGAAAACAAGGTCAAAATGTCTATTTATTTCACATAATTTAGAAATTTTTGGTGCATTGAGGAGCCTATAGATATAAATATTAGAGCTTGAAATTTAACCACTTTTGTTTTTAACAAATGTTACAAACGAAAATTTATTCGTAATAATGAACGTGCAAAATAAACTGTGGAATGGCAAATGTGTTATAAATTGATTTTTCACTAATTATATAAAATTTTAAGTGGGTTTGCGGATCCTGAAGGTGTGAATTTGAGAACTTCAGATTTTAACACAGATGTTTTTAAAGAATTTCACAATAAAAATGTATTCTTGAAGACATATTTCGAAAAATATGTGTAAGGAGTACCGACTTCGCTCCACCCTACTGAAGATCCTAGTTCCTCAAAGTTGTTTAAATGATGAACATAATTTTGTTTCTCTCCGCATAGTTCGACATTCGTAAAATGTTTGACAGAAGCTATAGTAGTTTGTTAGTTCTGATCAACCTTAGAAAATGAACCGGTAAACGTGTCAAAAATCTTCACTTCTTTTGTACCACTATTTCGTTCGGGAAAATTACAAAAATTCTTTATTCTAGACTTTATTTCTTTGAATTCTCGTGCTTAAAACTATAAAGGTGACAATTAACTGATGTTTTCATCGTGATTCACCTCGATAAAATGAAATTATTTTCACTCTGTTTTGTCACGAAATGTTTGGTCAAGATGTACTCTTAGTTTATCGTTGCTTTTAAAATTCTGTTCTCGTTTTTTTTTTTTTAAATCTCCTAACACCTTCTTACTTTGAAAGTCACGTATTGCAATCTTAATTTTAGCAACAACATATACCGTTGAACTGATAAATGTTGGCGTTCTTATATTATTTTCCCTGACCAGAATGAGTTGGCCTTTTATTTCAGTGCAAGACAAAACAGAATGTAACTTTCTCTTTTCAATCTCAAATCTATTAACCTTATAGATTAAGGTTTGACAAATGTTAATATATAACAAAATAATAAAAACTTTAGTGGCTACTAAATAATACCTATGACACTCTGACCTAATCACATCGGATTAAAATGTAAATCAATTTCTACTTTAGATTTACGATAGACGGTCAGAAATTTTATCTACCTCCCAATACTTCTCAGTGAGTAATAAAGTATGTCATGTGATGGAATTCTATTTACATATCAGAATTGCTTTTATAAGTTAGTCAGTTAGTCAGTTTCAGGAGAGGGATACAGCTAAAAAGTTCGGAAGTACAAGTGGTGCTGGAGTAGCGATAAAATAGGTAAACAGGCGAAAACACATCTCTTTTAGTTTATTGTTTCTAATTTAGGCACAGAGCCAGCAATTTTGAGGAGCGCGGATTGTCGATAGCACCAACAACACTAGTGGTTACGAAAAGAAGAAAGGCTGAATTTGAATTCAATCCTCTGTTATTAAATGATCATAGTGTTGGTGGTCAAATCATTCTTGTCAGTCAGTCTCCTTTGGTATTAGGCCTGGGATATCGGGGTGTGATAGCGGTTCTTCATATTGCCTATGCACGGGAGCATTACTTTAATATTAATACTGTTAAATGTTTTTTTTTTTGCCGTTTAATCTCCCTTTGCAGTTTAAGCTCAAGGTGAAATTTATGAATTGTTATTTTGGATAATCTAATCTCAGCGACGTGACATAATTGCATTTATTATGTAAAACTGGAATCAAGCTATGTTAGTGCGCTTTTATTGACATGGTCTTCGCATGGACTTCCCGTCCCTTTCAAGCATAATGTACCTAACATGCGAGTGATTGAGTGAGTGTGTGTGTGTTAAGTGTCTATATTATGACGATATTTTGTCAACAACTGAGGAAGAAATGAGCGTGTCTGCGTTCACTGTATGTTTATTTTCTAGTTTTTTCTCGTAACTTTCATTGTCCTCATATTGTGCCACGTATTTTCATTATATATGTGTGTGTGTGCAAGGTGCAATTGCATAAATATATATACATCTAACATAAATAAATGTAACCACGTGTGAATAGTTGGCGATGTTCTTCCTCCATCTTCCATGCTATTGGACTTTCCTCTGTTTCTGAAGAAGAGCATTGCTCGAAATGTTAAACCATTTTTCTTTCCCTCCCTGAGCATCTTCTAATACTTTATATGTACCACGTCCTAGCGTTGTTGCTTTTTTGTGTTTGTTGCTCTTCTTTTGGGGAATTTACTATATACCGCACGCTTCCACGGGCGCCGGCCTTCTGACTGACTTTGGAGTACCTAATTCGCGGAATTCTTTCTACCATCGGATTACATTACCTTGTTCTTTCGGAATACGCCATTTCTGCACCTTGATTGTGAATCATTATAATTTGCCCGTGACTCTTCCTCTTTAACTTGTCTTCCCTCAACCTATTTTCTGTCCTACTTTCACTCTCCTTTTCTCATTCTCTTTTCCTTTTTGTCGCCACCAATGACACCTACATCGACATTCACAACCTCTCATCGTGCCTGATCTCCATTCCTTCCTCCAGTACATCCACTCCCTTCTATCCCGATTTCTTTTCAACTTTCCTCCTCAATGCCTGCAACCCGCTAAAAAACTATCATTTGCTTTTTAAAAAACTCGCCACTCTCGCCATCTCTCTTTCCTTAGCCGTTGCGTCCGTCATCACATCACACTTCCACTTGAAGTTTCACGCTACACCCTATTCCTCTCCCTCCATCGAGCCCACCTTCTCCCGCACTCCCCGCATCCTCATCCTTATCACTATCCGTTCTACCGGCTCCCTCCTTCACTACCTCGACCACCAACTCCTCCAAGCTTACCTCCTCCTTTCTCCCCTCTGCCCTCTACCCTTCATCTAATCCATTCTCTACAATTCCCTCACACACAAAATAACTAAAAACTTCACCGCCTCCTCAACCCTTCACCACATCCCCGACATCCTTCCCTTCAGCTTCCCTACCCCTCCCACTCCCACAACCACCACTCCTCTCCCCTTCACCCTCCACACACCCATTTTCAAAATGTAACCACATGTGAGTCGTTGGTGATTTTCTTCCTCCGTCTTCCTTTCTATTGGACTTTCCTCTGTTTCTGAAGAAAAGCGTTGCTCGAAACTTTAAACCATCTTTCTTTCCTTCCCTGAGCATCTGCTAATACTTTACACGTACCACGCGTTATTGTTTTTGTGTTTGTTCTTTTTTGTGGGGATTTACCATATATATATATATATATAATATATATATATATATATATATATATATATATATTATATATATATATATATATATATATATATATATATATATACATAATAAATGCGCCCTTTTTAAAGCCTAGCCAGACTCATGGCCCGGTTTCACGGTTTCAATGGCGTATGTGTTCCCCAGTTGGATGGAACACCAGTCCATCGCAGCGTTACTTATTTTTGCCAGCTGAGTGGACTGGAGCAACGCTAAATGAAGCGTTTTGCTGAAGAACACAACGCGTCACCCGGTCCAGGAATTGAAACCACAATCTTAAGATCATGATGCTGACACTCTAACCACTGAGCCACGTGCCTCTACACACACACACACACACACACACACACGTATATATACAAAACAAGGATTTTAGAGATCTAAGAGATATCATTATATTTGAAATCTTTTCTTAGTATTAAACATTTTCAATAAACAAAATCAGTTATTTCTTCAAACTTTGCCTGTTCCAATGCTTTGCCTTTATCTACTCTTTGTCTATTTTTTAAAATCTAGTGGCTACTTTGTTATGATCACATTTTTTGTCTTTTATCTTGTAATTGTTTCAATCTTTAGGCTGCAGCCGTGCTAGGAAACAAACACTCATACACACACACACGCACATGTGTGTGTATGTGTGTGTGTGTGTGTAATTAATAAAAAAAGGGGAATAAAAGATAAGAAAAAACAACGCAACGATGTGGTACATGCAAAGTATTAATAAGGCGCTCAGAGAAGGAAAGAAAGAGCGGTTGTTTTACGTTTCGAGCAACAGGAGACATAGGAAACAGGAGACATGGGAATATCCAAAA
>NC_042997.1:10252301-10279801 GCF_006345805.1 Octopus sinensis | reverse complement strand
ACAGGCTTCTTTCAGTTTCCGTCTACCAAATCCACTCACAAGGCATTGGTCGGCCCGGGGCTATAGCAGAAGACACTTGCCCAAGATGCCACGCAGTGGGACTGAACCCGGAACCATGTGGTTGGTTAGCAAGCTACTTACCACACAGCCACTCCTGCGCCTATGCGCAGCCTCCTGCGTTTGATGAGATATGAAGGATTTCGTCTGTTATTAAGTGCTAAACAAATATGCGTAGTGTATGTGTGTATGTTTGTGTGTTGCGTGTGTATGTTTGCCTGCGTATTTACTAATATGAATTAGAGTGAGTGCATTGTAGATAGGTAGGAAAAGCGATGGCGTAAGAAGGGAAATCCATGGAAAAGGTTACAAGCAAAGTATTTGCCTACAGCGTGTGGCTCCATAGAAAGTTGCTGTGAAGAGAGTTATTTGGGTTCATATTATAACAAGTTTTGGCGCAGAAGAAAAGCAGCAGATGTTACTCTGTCTATCATAAAATGACCTACACGAAAGACTATGAAAACGGAAAGAATCAAAGAAAATCCTTCGATGACGGTGAAGGAACCGTGACTTCGAAGTCATTGACAAACTTTTCTTTTTACACACAGACACACACACACACACACACACACACACAAACACACACACATGTATATATACAAACTTCTAAAATGATTGAGTAATCCTTCAGTTACACGCTAAATTGTTTTATATGTAACTTGACAAAAGCAAACAATAATATATGTACGTATGCATTGTGCCTGTACGTATGTATCCTTCTAATGTCTGTCTATCTATCTATCTATCTATCTATCTATCTATCTATCTATCTATCTATCTATCTATCTATCTATCTATCTATCTATCTATCTATCTATCTATCTGTCTATCTAACTGTCTATCTATCTATCTATCTATCTATCTATCTATCTATCTATCTATCTATCTATCTATCTATCTATCTATCTATCTATCTCTCTCTCTCTCTCTCTCTCTCTCTATCTATCTATCTAATATGTATGTATGTGTGAGTGTATATATATATATATATACATTACGTCAGCCGATATAAACTTGACATTATTACAGAGAATTATATATTGCAAAGCTAATTTAGCGAGAGTGCTCAACTAGAAAGGAAGAATATCAAATTTCCAGAGATTAATTAGTTAAAACAGAGTCGCACTAAAAACAATCCAATTAGATTGAAATACAATATATGCCATCAATATCCAATTTACAGATACCATCTGGTTTCAGTCGACTTCATTCCAGCATATGTACTGTGATCACTGGATTAATTATTGACATTTGCGGAATGTTTCTAATCTAAACGGCGCTGTTTATGTACAACAGAATAGCCAATGCTGAGCGGCAAAATGCCCGAAAATTAAATTCTCACTTACGAATGGTTTAGCAAGGACAAGTACAGGATAGTGTAATAAGTGAATAATTATATCGCAATGATATGCAAGATTATTATATTGCTGCAAAGGAATTTAGCAACAGTATGTATGTATGCATGTATGTATGCATGTATGTATGTATGTATGTATGCATGCATGTCTGTCTGTCTGTCTGTCTGTCTGTCTGTCTGTATGTATGTATGTATGTATGTATGTATGCATGTATGCATGCATGCATGAATGCATGTATGTATGTATGTATTTATGTATGTATGTATGTATGCATGTATGTATGTATGTATTTATGTATGTATGTATGTATGTATGTATGTATGTATGTATGTATGTATGTATGTATGTATGTATGCATGCATGCATGCATGTATGTGTATATATATATATATATATATACATATGTATATCAAGAAAAGGGGAGTGACGCTAAAACTCATACTAGATACAAAAAACAAACAAACGAAAAGAAACAAAAGTATCTACCATTGATATCCTGTCACTAGACACCGTTCTTGTGAGTTGGTATCTTCATCATATCTGGTTGTAAACGGGATTCAAATTTGTGCGATATAGTTATATGAACCCATATATACATACACACAGACAGGCAGACAGACAGACAGACAGACAGACACACACACACATATATATTCTTTTATATTCTTTTATATTCTTTAATATTCTTTAATATTCTTTAATATTCTTTTACTTGTGCCAACAATCTCCTTTGCCGAACCGCTGGTTTACAGGGACGTAAACATACCAGCATCGGTTGTCAAGTAATAGTGGGAACCAAAGAAAAACCAAAGACGCACACATGAATATGTACATATATATATTTATATAGCAACGCGCTTCTTTCAGGTGCCGTCTACCAAATCTACTGGCAAGGCTTTGGTCAGCCCGTGGCTAGAGTAGAAAATACTTGCGCAAGGTACCACACAGTGGGGCTGAACTAGGAATCATGTGAATAGGAAACAAGCTTCTTACTACACAGCCACGCCTGTGCCTCCACAGAACCACGTCTGCACTTCCACATATCACGCCTACAATATATATATATATATATATATATATATATATATATATAATATATATATATATATATATATATATATATATATATATATATATATATATAGCTTCTTCCAGTCTTGGCGTATAAATTCAGTCACACGGCTTTGGTCGGTCCAAGGATCTAATAGAAGAAACTCGGTCAACGTGCCTCGCAGTGGAACTGAACCCGGAACCATGTTGTTGATAAGCAAACTTCTTACCACACAGCTATGCCTGCGCCTAGCTGCACCGGTATATATATATACCGGTGTGTGTGTGTATGTGTGTGTGTGTGTGTGTGTGTGTGTGAGAGAGAGAGAGAGAGAGTCTGTGTGAGCGTGTGAGTGTATGTATGTGCGTGTATGTGTGTGTGTGTGTGTATATGAAGGCGCGTGACCTAGAGGCCAGTGTGTTGCAATCACAATCGTTAAATCGTGGGTTCGATTCCGTCTAAGGCGGCACGTTGCGTTTTTGAGCAAAAAAAAACTCATTTGACTGTGTTCCGGTTCACTCATCTGTAAATGGTTAACTGGGCATTCATTAAAAGAAGATATTGGCTTCCTCGCCTAGCCAGAAGGATGGCATCATCCCAAAATGATGCACAACACCCGATAGTCCGGTCGGTCACGAGGTATATATATATATATATATATATATATATATATATATATGCATATATATACTAACTGAATAGCCGGTCTGATATACATTTTTGTTTATTCCATGTCAGACCATGCCTTCCCCGACAGAAAGGCCATTTGATCAGGTCAGATTTGTGCAATTTTTCTCAAAAAACTTCGTTAAGGACTTGTCTCTTTTAAATTATTTACATGCTTCTTCGACCGTTTCACATGACTTTATTCATTAAAACTTATTAAAACTTCAGAAGTTCTTACAACTTTGGCCGTCGTAATGCTTTGCCTTCGTTTGTTTAATAAAAATTCCTCGTCATAATGATTTGCTTTCATTTTGTGATAGACGGCTATCTTGCAGAAAATGCCAGCTTCCAAATCCTGTTTTCTGATTAGGTAAAATGATTAAACTTTGAACCACAGTAACATTTTTCTGCAATTTTCTGGAACAAACAGTTAACAATTATTTCAATATACCAAATTTGAAAATTTTGACGTCATTTTAAAATCTCACAGTAGGACCCTACAGACAGTTATAAGACGTCAGACACAAACGCGCGCGCGCGTAAATTTAAATACGCACACACAGGTAATCACGAGTTTAAAAGTGTGTATAGTAGACATATGTATGTATATATGTGTGTCTGCGTGCGATTACTACTTTGCGATGGACAGCAGAAAAGCCAGAGAACCCCTCTCTCATTAAAGCAATATATTCCGCACACACACATTTTTCTCCTTCCTCGGCGTTTTAAAAGTTACTTCTGTGCGTGTGCGTGTGTGTGTGTGTGTGTGTGTGTGTCTGTGTGTGTATACATGTATCTATGTATTTACGAAATTATGTATGTCGTGTGACGTGCATATGACAGCTGTATTAACGTTTATCATCTCAACTATCCAACCATCACAATTCACTCTCAAGGCATTCGTCGGCACAGGACTTTAGGAGACAACAAGTCCAAATGTGTCGCTTAGACAACGTTGTCATTCCTTAGCTGATGTCAGTCACCCTCACACTAACACTCTTTTCATCCTTCTCATTTTATCATATAATTAGTTCAATTCCACTAGGGGACACATTTTAGATTTTTATTGAAATCCAATTAGCCTCTTATTCAACTGGTTGTTAGGGTAACACGTTTGCAACATTTGGTGAAGATTGGTTGGTGGGTTTAGGCAGTAAGATGGTAACAGACAGACAGACAGAAATGGCCATTTATATATATATATATATATGGGAGGTATATTTGCCATCTCAATATGGCTAACCAAGAAGGGTGGGTGTTACTGTAGCTTGTAGCCCCGGGTGAACATCTCCTCCAGCTGGCTATAGGCACACTTTCTGTGCTCTATCGGTATTTGCAAGGTGTTTATCAAAAGTACCAGAGAAAAGAAACGGCAAAATCCTCGTCGTTCTGTCAGAAAACTGGCTTCCCCATCAAGAATAACACGAACATTAATGTATCGAGAGATGAAGGAGGATGTCAGGACCAACCCCTACAAGATGACCCGTCGTCATGAGCTCACGCAAGTTTATAAAGCCATGAGACTGGAGAGAAGTCGTTTTATCCTGCGTCACATTACTGAAGGCACGCTGCGCAACCTGATGTTCATTGATGAAAAGAAACTTGATATCGAACAGATAGTAAACCACCAGAATGACTGATTTTGAAGTGTATCTGGGCTCCGTCGGGGGTAGACTCGTAAATCAACGTCAAAATCCTGTCAGTTATGGTTTGGGCGGCTGTGACAGCCACTGGAAGGTCTCGCCTCATCTTTGTGCCGTCGGGGTGTTAAAATGAACACCCAGCGATACATTCTGGAAGTTGAGCTGCTTGCATGGGCGAATGAGCACTGTCAAGGCGCGCCTTGGAGTCTCCAACAGAACTCCGCACCATCCCACAGCTCCAAACAGACATAACACTGGATCCAGAAAAACATTCCGTCGTTCACAGGCAAGGATATATGGCCCGCAAGAAGCCCCGATCTCAACCCGTTAGGTTCTTCTGTTTGATCCATTTTGGAGGCGAGGGTCTCGAGCACTCCTCATGCATTGCTCGACGCTCTGAATGAAAGACTGCGCCAGGAATGGGCTTCGATTCCGCACGAACAGCTGCATGCCGCGTGTGAAGCATTCGCACTTAAACTTAAGACTGGGATTTGAAACACAGGTGGTCATCTCAAATATATGTGGTAGTGTCCTACTTGTACTTCCTTTACCGAAGGATTTTAGTCGAACAAATCGATCCCAGGACATTTTTAAAAGCCTAGTACTTATTCTGTAGGTGTCTTTTGCTAGTTACTAGGAAGTGAACACACCAACACCTTTTGTCAAGCGGTGGTAGAGAACACATACACACACACACACACACATACACACACATACACAAACATGTATATATACACATATACACGACGGGCTTTCAATTTCTAACTACCAAATCCAGCTTTGGTCGCCACCAGACTATAGTAGAAAAGACTTGACTAAGGTGCCATGAAGTGGGACGGAACCTGAGATCATGTGGTTGAGAAAGAAAGATAGGAAAGAAAGCAAATAAAATAAACAAGGAAGCAGACGTTTTGTTAAAAAAACAGCTACATATTTTTGCGCAAAGACATGCAATATAGAAAGTAATTACTTCATGGGAGTCCAAATTCGATTATCTTGTGAGTGGAATAAGTTACGACGAGCAATTATGACATTTATTGAAAGAAAACTGTGTTTATAAATTAAACGGTGCTTAATAAACAGTTTTCAAAACTAAATGATGGTTAAGAACGAGCGGTAATTAAAAACTGGAAGATGCATATGCGTCATAAATACACGAGGTTAAATTAAAGATCTTGTAGTACTTCTATCGCGGATAGAAGTATTTCCTTGCAATTCACATGTAGTAACTCCATAGAAAATTAATTCATCAAATAACTTGAGAAGCATTTACATCCACAGCACAAGTATTACAAATTCTCTCATAGAATTACTAAAGTCTTCTTCATTACGACGCACGATCATGCTAACAAGACTTGCAGCATCTAATTTGTTTTTATTGCTGGTGCTTTGCAAACCTTTTGGAAAATGAAACAAGTTGCGGATTTAGCTTGTTCGGGTGCTTTAATCGACATAGTAATAAACATATACCCAAAGTCTAAATAGTTACACACACACACACACATATGTATGATGGATTGATGGATTCTCTTGTGAACGACTAATGAGGGTTCAATGAAATAAAGCATTAATCATGATATAGGGACACTCACACAAACACACACACATATATATATATATATTATATATATATATATATATATATATATATATATACATATATATAGACAGAGACGGACAGACAAATAAACAGACAGATAGATAGATAGATAGATAGATAGATAGATAGATAGATAGATAGATAGATAGATAGATAGATAGATAGATAGATAGATAGACAGAAATATGTGCAATGAGTGTGAGAGTGTCTATATTGTGTAATCATTTACACATGTATATGAGCGTATGATTAAATCTACCTATTTAGCAATATCTTCCTCTATACTTACACACACACGCACGCACGCATATACTTGCGCAAACACACATACCTTTAAGTGGCATTATCTCCTCTCAGTGACATCTCGAAACCTTAACCGTCTAAAAATTCGCTTTACGTAGGTCATCACACTCCCTTTCCACATAACTTGCAATAAACAGCTGTACAATTGACAGTTATACAGGCTAATTACGAAGACAGACTAACAGGGGCGCTTCATTTCATCGCTATATATCATATGTGGAGGCGCCATGGCCCAGTGGTTAGGGCAGCGGACTCGCGGTCATAGGATCGCGGTTTCGATTCCCAGACCGGGCGTTGTGAGTGTTTATTGAGCGAAAACACCTAAAGCTCCACGAGGCTCCGGCAGGGGATGGTGGTGATCCCTGCTGTACTCTTTCACCACAACTTTCTCTCACTCTTACTTTCTGTTTCTGTTGTACCTGTATTTCAAAAGGGCCGGCCTTGTCACTCTCTGTGTCACGCTGAATTTCCCCGAGAACTACGTTAAGGGTACACGTGACTGTGGAGTGCTCAGCCACTTACACGTTAATTTCACGAGCAGGCTGTTCCGTTGATTCGGATCAACCGGAACCCTCGTCGTCGTAACCGACGGAGTGCTTCCCATATGTCATATCCAATAATAACTTGCCAAATTATATATTAATTCACCTACTTACATACAATACTTATTTACTCTAACGATTATCTATTTACTTTCTCAAATACATTAGTAAAATTTTCTCAGTCTTTCTCAGCTTTACCTTTTAAATCACATTAGTAGTATATACATACATGAGTGTGTATGTGTATGTGTGAGTGTATATGCGTGTATGTGTGAATGTGTATCTGTGTATGTGTTCTTCACTCTCTTTTTTTTTTTAATCGCTTTTAATTCTACGACATAATTATCTGATATCACACATTCATCTCACAAAATGATAGATAATTTTTTTCAACTACGATGTTACTGATTTCTGTCTTGTGAAGCTTTTCCTGTGTGTAAAAGACAGAAACAAAAGAAAAAAAAAACATTAAACGTTCGATTAACACTTTGAACACCGCCAGCGAGCGAAACGGATCGAACATTTACTGCATTGCCGCGCTGAATTGGTCTATATATTCGCCATGATAGATCGCTAGCCACTAAACCCTTTCTATTGCCTCTCCCTGTTTCTTTCTGTGTTCCTTTCTGTCGAAGAGCGTAGGCTCGAAACGCAAAAGACTTTCTCACTTCCCGACCGTTAAACTAATACATCTGTTTGTTATTTACACACCCGTCTTCGTCTTTTGTTTTTTATTTTTTGTAAATTCTCACTATATATATCATCATCATCATCATTATCATCATCGTTTAACGTCCGCTTTCCATGCTAGTATGGGTGAACGATTTGACTGAAGACTGGCGAACCAGATGGCTGCACCAGGCCCCAATCTTGATCTGGCAGCATTTCTACAGCTGGATACCCTTCCTAACGCCAACCACTCCGAGAGTTGTAGTGAGTGCTTTTACGTGTCACCGGCACGAGGGCCAGTCAGGTGGTACTGGCAACGGCCTCGCTCAAATGGTATTTTTTACATACCACCGACACAGGAGCCAGTCCAGCGGCACTGGCAACGACCTCGCACGAATGTCTTTTTCACGTTCCACCGGCACAAGTGCCAGTAAAGCGACGCTGCTAACAATCATCTTTTACCCTTCATCTTACATTTGTTTCAGTCGTCAGACTACGATTTATAAATGTTTGCGTGTATTTATATAATCACGTAAAACATCTACATATATGTGAACGTATGTATTTTTGTGTGATTTTGTAATGTGAGATTATGCTAAAATGTGATGGTGGAAGAAGAAATGAATATTGTAAATTTAGCAAAACTACGTCCTTAATCACTCTATATGTGACAGTTGTATTAGCTAACTTCGCATACATAAGCCTCGTGCACATCGCAAATACATACACACTTCTCTATACACAATCTCAAAATATGATGATTAGAACTAATGAGGCACAGTCTCTATTGGACGATCGAATTTCTAAAAATAGCAGTAAATATCACCGAAACCATAACAGCAATGTAGTCCTAGATACATTATGCTAAAATAAGTAAAAATGGTGAGTATTGGCATGCCTTTAGCAACAGGTCTGCTGGATAATAACTGACCTAATTTTCAAAAAACTATCATCACAACCACTACAACAATCTGTACATCTCACGATAGCATCACCGCCGCCGCTACCACTCCCGGGCAGTACCACATCCATTATCACCACCACCAACAAAATAATACCAACATCTACGACAAAAGGCTGCAAACCAGCGAAGCAATACCCGCATTATCGTCGAACTAAGAAGTATTGAAATATTCCATGACACAGTCGCTTGATTTGCTAGGATTAGCGGTTAAACCTCCATCAAATACTACCCAATAGTTCTTAAACGTAAGGGCGCAAGGGTGCATTTGACAATACAGCCGTAGATGCCACAACTTGAAAATCTTTTTTTCCGTGGGTATTGATTTGGGCACTAAACAACAGAAATAAACTCTCCATTGTCGTTGAAATAAGGACTAACCGTTAAGTGAATGTGATCTATGGTAAATAATCCCCATAATTATGATGAGACAGCTACGACTTATGTCGAACATATACTTCCTTTGCATCCACGTCTTGCTACCAAGTTGTGGTAAAAAGTTACTACTACTACTACTACTACTACTACTACTACTACTACTACTACTACTGTGGATCATCCTGTACAACAGTGATAACAACAGCGACAAAAACTAACATGACTAAAGGTTTCCTGTTTTTTTCTTTTCTTACTTTTTTTTTTTAGAGTTCGATATAAAATTCAGTTGTTTATCAACATTTTCTGCTGAGGAGAAAATCGTTTGAATAGAAAAACAGCAGGAAAAAAAAAGCATACCGTTGCGTAAATGTATTGTCCTTAGCTTAACTGCTGCTGTCTTTCACCACTGCCATATATGTCAAATCACCAATACTTCTTGTCGTTTCAGTGAAATTTCTTGCAAGTACAATACGTAAAAGTAAAGAACTTTCTACAGTACGAACATATCTTGCAGTATGTTTTTAACGTTTGTGACATTAATTCTTTCAGCTACGAACGTAATGGAATCGAATTCTTCAAAGCAAGAGCGTACATTTTAAAAGCTTTCTGTGTAGTTCGTTCCTTGTATGTCAACTTAAGCCAGAGACAAACTTGTTATTACCATAACTATTATGTGTCATTTTTTACCTTCTTTTTACTCACTGACACATTCATCTACTAGCTTGTTGTTTACTTTAGTTCAGTTCTTCTATATTATAAGAAATTCGTTAGTCACAATTCTATTTCGATTATTCCAGAAATAAACTTCAAACTTTTCCATTTTGCACAAGAATCAAGAATATCAAGAAAGAAGGATAAACGGAAAAAGAAACTGAACAAAGGTAGGGGCGAACCAATAAAAAGAAAAAGAAAAAAATGTTGATAGAAACGCATTAAAAGAACTCCATTTCTACACATTTCCGCTTAAGACACTCTAAATTCAGAAATTCCAACTCATTGTTAGTTGGTGAAGTAAAGTTGATAACAACTCACATTAAGAATTCGGAGCGGATTAAGCGCAAAAATGGCTTACACTTCTTCGGAATGATAAATATATAACTTTATTACCAATTCGCAGATGGCCAGCTCTTTTATCACTCTAATCGAATGCCAAGGGCTAACTGAAAACGAAGAATGTAACTTATTAAGAAGATATATTAACTAAGACGCTTGAAAGATTGCAAATGGATGCAGTAACAAAATGTGTTATTGATTTATTCAACAAAAGTGTTCCTTTGATGTTTTAAATGTATGTCTAATTCCTTTATCAATATATGTTCTATATTATTCAGCATTTTATATTAATCCAAGTTGCCTAATATAAAATCGACTGTGTTTTGATGAACGACATATGAACGGGGATAGCTTTACAATACTATTAATAAGACACCAAAAACGTATTTGTGACTCAAAGTTTGGATTTTATTAGATGACAAATACTTAATTATTTCAAGAAACAAATCTTGTATTCATCTTGTAAGATATACCAAATTAGCATCAAACCTCGATAATATTTACACAGCTAATATTTACACAGCCATCTCTTGAAAATCTTAAATTTGTAAAACGAAATTAAAATAAGAAAAAAGTCATAAATTTTTTGGTGGAGTGATATAATCAGTAATATGCAACTCAGAAATCACCAACGCTGATGGAATGGATTAAATAAAAGAGAATGAGTAGTTGGTCATTTATACGCATGTATGTATGAATGTATGTATGTATGCATGTATATATATATATATATATATATATATATATACATATACCCTGAGTATGTAAATATATAAAAGTGTGTGTGTGTTTAAATATATATATATACACACACACACACTTTTATATATTTACACACTCCGGCTAATGACGGTAAACATGCCGAAAATGCGAAGATACCATCAACCTTTCTCCCGTAAAAAATTAAGAATGATGTGAAAATTTTCCTCACATACGAAATGGGTAAAATACCTCATTGGGCTATAGAAGACGTCATCGGACTGCATGCTACTCGCATTTCTGTGTAATTGCACGTCTTCAATATCGGGTAGCGAATTCATCTTTCACAGCTGTAATTACTGTTCTTATGAATACGAATTATCGTTCTTATAGAGTTGTGAAAGACGAATTCGTTATTCATAGCTAACGATATACAATTTCAAATAAATACATGCGCCCTACGATTCGCTGATACCGTTGCAGCTCAATGAGCTTTTCGCACATTTTGAATGAAACAATTTCGATAATAAATTGCTTTTTGGTACATACAGTCTTCTCTATTAATATTTAATGTATACCCTACGTGCACTCTCGGATTCCTGGATGTTGAGCCAACGATGAATGCAGTTCAAAACTTATCGGTCACCAGCCTGGCTGGTGACCGATTAGTTTTGAATTTATGTCTATGATGTCCCTTGCTACGACATAAGGAACAGGTTGTTCATTCTGAAAATACAGAAGTTGATTTATAGAATTATTTCTTAATTTATTGAAATTATAATTCCTTTTCTTTGAGAGTTTACTATCAATTCTTGCTATGGTTTTGTTTTTGTTTGCAAAATTTGAAGGTGACTGCAACAACATAAGGAACTATTTTGTGTATGGCATTCATCACATCATCATTTAACTTAAAAAGGTTCATTTCATTTTTAATCATGTAAGGTATAATTAACTAAATTTTTAACTATCTGCAGAAACCTATTCTCAAATCCCTAGGCTCGCATAGAATGTTCTATATTGCTTTACCAATTGCCTGCAAAGGATGATCAAGTTATCGTTTCTTTAAGTGAGTAAATTTATTTGGGAAATTAATTCTTAATTTGCTGAAATGCTCTACCTCTTGTGAGCTATTAACAATTGTAGCGACATTATATATTTTTGCTTGGTTTTCTCTAGCTCAGGTGGAAATACCACTAAAGTAAGAACTGACTGCCTACTGCATCCACTGCATTCCCTTTTACTTCTATGAAGTGATATACATGAATGCATACGTCACTTCATATTTTAATTTAGCTTTATCACATATGTTCTTGTACGTATGCTTAGTATTAAGTATAAAAATATGCGTTTATATGTACAGGATGTGAGCATTTTCGTATCCGTGTGTACAATACGTCCGCAGATTAATCGATGTGCATGCGTATATATTAATGTTTGAAACTAAAAAGTAAATTAAGAAGAGTGGGTGCATTTAAAAGAGAGAAAATTAAGACTATGTGTGTGTGTGTATGTGTGTGTGTGTGTGAGTGTGTGTGAGAGAGAGAGACAGAGAGAAAGAGAGAGAAATTTGGGAAGAACATAAATGGAAATTATACAATAACTTAATGTATCACACCTTTACAATTTTATTAATGCAATAATATAATTAGCAATTTGCAAATATACATTTCAACAAAATATAGATTAGTTTAAATTAAATAGAAACATCTGTAGTATATTATAAAATGAAATTGCGAAAAATCTATTATGATATCAATGATGAAAAACATCTGTTTCGTTCAGTAAAAAAGTCTCAAAACTTTCCGTATGAAAAAACAGACAGAAATTTCGATATGTAAATGTTAAAGTGTCTTGCTTACATACATATAAAGAGAAAAGAAAATATTAGGAAGCAATATGAAATTTTTATCAATATCTTCGTAATTTTTTCTTCGTACATAAGAAAATATGCAGATATTTTAACGCAGACGATAACAAAATTCCATCGGTTTGGTAAATGAGAAATATTTTATGGCAAAATACAATAAGCACAAGTAATAAACATCAAGTTTATCATGGCGAAATAGAGGAAAATTATAAAAATACCAATATTACTTATATTAAGAATAATAATCTTGCGATATTTTAGCCTCTTGCAATATAACTAACACGGCAACGTCATCTTTCCAAACCAAGAACTATTCAATATAAACAAACGTAGAGTTTTGAAAACTACAGACATGATTTCGTATATGATGTACACACACACACACACACACACACACACACACACATATATATATATATATATATTGGGTTGTCCGGAAAGTTGGTGCCGATTTATAGTAGCTTACCTTTCGACTTATTTTAGTACATGGTTGAGTCCATAAAATAGTATTTAACTACACCTCCATTTAGAGCAGGGTTTAAGCCATCCTTTCGTGGAAGGAGGTTTATGCTCCTATAACCGGTGTTAATTCTGTAACCCTTTAGAATAGAAGATAAGAAAGTTCATTTTCGGCTCTTGATGCTTTTTTTCCGTAAAGGATAAAATGCAACCTCATAAGCAACCAAAGAAATATGCGCAGTTTACAGTGATGTTTCTTTATCCGAAAGAATTGTACAGAAGTGGTCCACAAGGTTCCGAGCTGGAGATTGTAGCCTTATTGATCAAGAGCGATCAGGCAGACCATTCACTACAGATGATGACCAAATCAAGTCATTAATTGCGAATAACCCACATTGCACAACTCGAGAATTAGTACAGAGCCTCAACCTATCAAAATCCGTCGTTCAAGAGCACCTCGTAAAGCTTGGGTACACAAATCGCCACGATATTTGGGTACCACCTGAGTTGAGTGAGAAGAACCTTTTGGATTGCATTTTCATCTGTGATTCGCTTTATAAACAGAATGAAAACGCGTCTTTTTTAAAGCAAATTGTGACAGGTGATAAGAAATGGATTGTCTACCGAAATGTTCAGAGAAAGCGATCCTGGATTAAGCGACAGGAGCCACCTCAAAATCAGGTATTCGCCCTAAAAAAGTCTTGCTTTGTGTCTAGTGGGATTGGAAAGGAATTTCCTGACCTATGTACAGGGAAGGACAGAGACAGCAGGAGATGCAGTAAATGACGTTACTAGAAGAGCAGGTAAAGGAATCGGTAATGTAATAGGGACGATGATGGGTACCTGTGAGGATGGTGGTGTTGGACAGGTGAGAGAGCATGGGCGGGAGCAGGGGAACGAGCCAGGCTGGGAGGTAGGGTTATGGAAGAAACTGAAGGTTCGTTTCAAGGATGAAAGGGGTAAGTTGAGGAAGATGTGTGAGGTGGAGGGGTCGGAACGAAGTCACCAGAAGGCTGGGAGTATGGTGCGTTGGAGGGACTGAGTGGGGGTGGGTTAGGAAGACAGGAGATGGGCAACGGTGGGGCGGATGCGAGGAGAAAAAGCAGAGGTACGATCTATGGACCGTGCCCTGGCAAGGGCAGTGTGGATAGTGGTGAGGTGATATTCACGTAGGATGAAGAGGCGAGCCATGAGTTGAGACTGAGTCTCAAAGTCACGGTTGTCACTGGAGAGCCTGCGCAGTTGGAGGAATTGGGAGTAGGGGATGGAGAGCATGGTGTGAGTAGAGTGAAATGAGGAGAAGTTAAGGTAGGAGTGTGAGTCAGTGTGTTTATACGTTTATAGTGGACGGAGATAGTGAGAGCAGGGTGGTGTATTCTGACTGAAATGTAGAGAATTTCGACGGAAACGTTACAGATAGTGAAGGGGAATTCTAAGGTAGGATGGAAGTATTGGACAAAGAAGAGGAAGGAGTCTAGATGTTCGTGGGGGAGTGAGGTTGAGCCAATACATTCATTGATATAATGACACTATAGCTCGGGAGTGGAACCAATGAATTGGGAGGATATTTGGGTCTCAACGTTACCAACGAACAGGTTCACATATTTGGGGTCCATTCTCGTTCCCATGGCCACTCTCGAGACCTATTGGTAAAATCCCCCCGCGAACGAGAAGCAACTGAGGGAGAGAACAAGTCCTGCAAGACGGAGGAGGTGTCAAGTTGGGGGTCAGGTCAAAGGTCCAGAAAGTGCTTCAGCGCAAGAAGTCCTTTGTTATGTGGGATCACGGTATGTAGATATCTTGATATCAAGAGTAAACAGAAATTTAGAGGGGCCAGAATGGAAGAAGAAAGAGTTAAAGAGACGAAGAGTATCGTTAGTATCATTGATGTTGGAGAGGAGGGAAGCCACTAGTCGGGTAAGGACGTGGTCGATATGTATGTATATATATATATAAATTAGAGAAAAACCATTATTATGCAATTCAAACAATGATAGACACAAATTAAATCGTAAATAAAAAATTAAAAAATATTTTATTATTTATATATATATGTATATGTATATATATGTATATATATATATGTATATGTATATATATATATATATGTATGTATATATATGTATATGTATAATATATATATATAATATATATATATATATATATATATATATATATATATATATAGATAGATAGATAGATAGATAGATAGATAGATAGATAGATAGATAGATAGATAGATAGATAGATAGATAGATAGATAGATAGATAGGTAGATAGATAGATAGATAGATAGATACATGTAAAGGCCGTCCTTCTTGCGGATAGCATTGTAAACAGTCTTCGAAACTATATCATGTCTCAGTGTCAGATAGTATCTCTAGACATTCTAGGGCAGCAGCTCATCATGTATGTATGTATGTATGTATGTATGTATGCATGCATGCATGTGCGTGTGTGCGTATGAGTGTGTGTGTGCTTATATATATATACAAAAATTAATATAAACCGCCATGCGCAATGTATTAACCCCAAATATATATATATAATTGCCACTAAATGCGACTAAGGGCGACAAAACACTTACATTGCTAGGATTAAGAGCTAAAAAGCTCTAATGCCGTAGAAAAGCGCATAATTATATACATTTATGCCCACGGGGTTGTAATCGCCCTAAAACACTAATTGAGAATTCCCTATACTGAATGCTCAGTTTCAGATATTTCCGTAGGCTCGTCAGTAAGAACCGCTCATTCGGGTATTTCCGACCATCAGCATATACGTATTTTCCATAAAAATTCGAGGATGATTTAGCGAATCGCTAACACACACACACACACACACACACACACACACACACACACACACACATACGCACACACACAAACGCACAAACACGCACACATACTCATACAGGTACACCTTTACACACAAAGACAGAGGAAAATACTTGAACGAGATAGGATAACATTCATTCTGATACTCACACCTACACATGCGCCCTCACGTAACTACACACACACACATGCACACACACAAACACACACACACCTACACACACAATTAGAAGCTCTACCTTCCGAGATTCTCATATATAAGGGTGTACTACCAAATCATTTGGGAGAATCATTCTATATTCGTATAAGGTCACGTTTATAGGTTGTATTAAGGAAGAAGTATTAAGAGAAAATGTTTTCTATCTTGGTTATACCTTCCTAATCAAATCAACATATCTGTAGTTCTTCTAGATATAGCTTGCAAATATAGATTTAGATTCTGCTTGCCATTCCCACGAGTTTCTTATTATTTGTTCGATGCCAAACTAGTATATTTTTTCAGATAATGTTAGTGAGACAATATTCTATCTGATTATCATTAGGATTCATTTGTACGTCCCTCAAACTATTCTCACTATATGTTCCTCTTTCGCTCACTAACTCTCTCGTTCACTCACTTTTTCTCTATACATATGTATATATGCGTGTCGTTCTATCTATCTATCTATCTATCTATCTATCTATCTATCTATCTATCTATCTATCTATCTATCTATCTATCTATCTATCTCACATACATTTATATATTTGCGCATATACAGGTGTGTGCTGGAATATACATACATACATGCATACATATATATATATATATATATATATATATATATATATATATATATATGCATACATACATACTTCTGTATATGTGTGTGTATATGAATATATATGTCGAATGTGTGTGTTTGTGTGTCCGTGTGTGTGTATGTATGTATATATATATATATATATGTATGTATATATATATATATATATATATATATATATAATATATATATATATACGGGTATGTGTGTGTAGAGAGGACGAGTGAGACACACATATACATTGCATGCGACTCTGTTCGGGTGTATGTGTGTATGTGTGCATGTATGTACGTTTGCATTTATATCTATATACATATGCTTTAACTATATATCAGTATGTATGAATATAAGTCCACACACACACACAAACACCCGTGCAGACACACATGTATATATATTTACAATACACACATATATATGTATGTGTATATATATTTTATATACATATATATATATATAATATATATATATATATATGCATATACATATAAATACATACACATATATGTGAATGTATATACATATATATATACATATATATATATATATATATATATAATATATAATATATATATATATATATAATATATATATAATATATATATATGCAAGTGTGTCTGTGTGTGCATGTTTCCTTGTTCGCGCGTATAAGTATGTGTGTATGTACATATACAAAATTTCCATTTAAATTCCAGTTTGATCACTGAACGTAAACACTGCATAGGATGAAATCAAATTTATTGCCTAACCAATCCCATTTATTAGGCAAATGAGAAAGCGTTTGGCGCACCTTTTTTTGTTTTTACTGATTTGAAAATTCCCAGATGGCGTAATGGAAAATGCAAGGAACAACAATAAGAAATACATGATCATGGTTAACAATAACAACAATACTAGAAATTTCTTTTATGAAACAGGCAACAAAATACAGGATTACATTAAGATATTATTCGATACAGTATAGAATAAACATAAAAGTTTGCATTGCATAAGTATAATAAATGCTTCTAACAAAGCATACAGCTTTTTGTTTGGGTGTTGTCAGTTTGCAACTTGACTGGTATGTTATCCACCCTGGAGAGATGAAAAGCAAAGTTGTTCTAGACTAGATTTGATACCAGAATGAAAAGGAGTGGCAATCAAAGGGTTCTGTTATTGGATACAATGAATTTTATTTTAGCGGAACTTGGTGACTAGAACGGAATTCGAACTCGGAACTTAAAATGTTTTTCTATTTTTTGGCGGGGAGATATCGTTTGTTTTCACATTTATGATTTCTAACAGATGCTCAGTACCAGAAATTTACATAAGACGGATGTTTAATTAATTATACAGACACCAATCAATACTTATGTTATTGATACCAGCTGGCGAAACTCGAAGTCAACCTTAGCTGAAATACTTCTCAAAATATTTTAAGAATAGAGCGGACAAAATGCTTTGTGGTATTCAATTTTTAGTTCAAATCTCTACTACAGGTGGCGAATGAAATAAATACAAGACTCATAAACGAGTACCGTGTGAATGAACTACTACTATTTACTCTTAATAATTTTACTAATCTTTGGACATTTATGAATTAACGATATCAACACACCATCAACTATACGGATGTCGTTGCTACTCCTGCAACTGATGATGATGATGATGATGATGATGATGATGACGATGACAACGGCATGAACGATGGTGATGAAGCGCATGTGCATGTATGAACATAATAAAAAAAAAGCAGTTTTAATAATCAAGAAACTCCGTATGGTGAAACAGAATCCCAACAAAGAATAAATAACGAAGCACGGATTAAAATATTCCAGCGTCAGCTTTGAGAGATACATCATATGTAATACACAGTTCACTAGCGTAGCTCACATCCTATTCGTCTGGCATAATCACACAAGAGAAAATGCTATAACAAAACACATGCACTCAGCATATATTTTACAAATCACACGACATTATAGCATAATTCACACAGTACATATTCTTTACACAAAACAATTCTCCAGCCCTGATGCAATTCGCTCTATCTTAATGCGATTGGTCTTCTCCTTAAATATATTAGGTAAACGATAAATTTCCTGTTGTATATAAGAAGTATGCGATGTTGCGTGACATAGTGTTTAGGGTAATCGGCTCATGATCGTAAAGTCGTGAGTTCGATTCCCGGCGACGCGTTTTGTCCTTGAGCAATACACTTTATTTACTTGTTGATCCAATCTACTCATTTGGGAAAACGCGTTGTACCTGTCATTCAAAGGGCCAGCCTTATCACATTCTGTGTCACGCTGAATCTCCCCGAGACCCCGAGATCTACATTAAGCAAATGCGTGTCTGTGGAGTGCTCAACCACTTGCACGTTAATATCACGGGCCGACTGTTCCATTGATCGGATCAACTGGAAACCTCGTCGTCGTAAGTGACCGAATACCATTTAGTTATGAGAACTATAGGGTGCCTTAGCGCGAGGGATTTGCTTGTTCCGTATCTGCCCACGCATCTTTGATAAGCTCTTTCAACAAGGCTGTGTTCTGCTGTTTCTAGGCGTCACAGGCGCATGGCTCAGTGGTTAGAGCGTCGAGCTTACGATCGTGAGGTTGTGAGCTCGAATCCCGGACCGGGCTGCGTGTTGTGTTCTTGAGCAAGGCACTTTATTTCACGTTGCTCCTGTTCGCTCAGCTGTAGAAATGAGTTGCGACGTCACTGGTGCCAAGCTGTATCGACCTTTGTCTTTCCCTTGGACAACACTGGTGGCATGGAGAGGGGAGGCCGGTATGCATGGGCGACTGCTGCTCTTCCTTGCCCGGACTTGTGTCTAGGAGGGTAACTTTCTAGGTGCAATCCCATGGTCATTCATGACCGAAGGGGGTCTTTACCCTTTAGGCGTCACGTTTTTGTTGACACTCAGCGATGCAGCCCCATCTTGCGGGCGGCTGTTGCCAAAAGATCACCTACGATTAACCCTTGCGCTCTTCTTTCTTCCACTTCCACAGATTATGTTACCTGTGTCAGCCGTGATTTCATGTTTTTGAGGGAGAAGGAAAAGAATTTTGTCGATTTTACCGCCATTCCAGCCAAAGATTACCTCAACACATATTTTTGTTATCGCCTCTCTGACGCTGTTATGGCTGCTGCTGCTGACGTTGATTTCGCTGGTGTTATTGCTGCTATCGCTGCTATCTCTGCTGTCGTTGTTGTTGCTGGTGTCGTAGTTATAACTGCTGACCCTGCTGTTATTGTTGCTGTCACTTAAGGCGGCGAGCTGGCAGAAACGTTAGCACGCCGGGCGAAATGCGTACCCGTATTTTGTCTGTCGCTACGTTCTAAGTTCAGACTCCGCCGAGGTCGACTTTGCCTTTCATCCTTTCGGGGTCGATAAATAAAGTACCAGTTACGCACTGGGGTCGATGTAATCGACTTAATCCGTTTGTCTGTCCTTGTTTGTCCCCTCTGTGTTTAGCCCCTTGTGGGTAGTAAAGAAATATATTGTTGCTGTCACTCTTTCGTTATAGCTGCTGTAATTGTTGATGTTGTTGATTTATTACTGTTTCTGTAATTTTTCAATTATTCTGTTCTGCTACCGATAGTAGTGAAGCTAGTGATGAATGAGCAACGGTGGGGTTTGCTGCTATTCGGTCTTTTGTCAAACGAATCCCTCCTACCACTTCATACCACTTCATACACTTTAGTAGTGGGCGTGTAATTTTGGATTCGGATAAATGGAAAATGAATTTCATATTTAGTAATACGGTGATAAATTCCGAGTGTTTCGGTATCAAAACCTCTTCAGAGAAGCATAGTCAAATAGTTACTTCAAGATATCACAATGATTAGTGCGAAAGATGTATTATTCTACTTTAGATTCCATAACAATAGGTACTTATGAATGAAAACTAGCAGGTGGTCCGTGCTAACTAAAATTGAATAAAATGAATTTTCTGTACCATACAGCAAATTGCATTTGTCTTACTCTATTTCAAACAGTATGAAATATTTTCGTAATTCCGTTATGCTCATTTTCAGGACTGGAATTCCTTTTCATAATGTTTGTAATGTATATGCACATGCAAAAAATCATCTCTCTCTCTCTCTCTCTCTCTCTCTCTCCTCTCTCTCTCTCTCTCTCTCTCTCTCTTCTCTCTCTCTCTCTCTCTCACACACACACACACACACACACACTTTGGAAAGGTGTGATACAAATATGAATGCAACCACATCTATTGTGTGCTTTTGATGTGCAGAAAGAGTGTGGAGTCTACTCTGGCACTGCATTTCAGAGAAGACACACATAGTCTCCTTCACCCATCAGAACCAAATATATTGATTTCAAATTTTGGCACCACAAGGCTAGCAATTTTGGGAGACGAAGTAAGTCGATTACATCGACCCCTGTGTTCTACTGGTACTTATTTTATCGACCCCGAAAGGTATGAAAGGCAAAGTTGCCATCAACAGAATTTGAACTCAGAACATAAAAACGGACGAAATACCGCTAAGTATTTTGTCCGGCGTGCGAACGATTCTGTCAGCTCGCCGCTTTAGCACCATAGAAACATTATTTTCTACTCTAGGCACAAGGCCCGAAATTTTTGGGGAGCTGTCTAGTTGATTAGATCGACCGCATTACGCAACTGGAACTTAATTTATCGATCCCAAAAGAATGAAAAGCAAAGACGACCTCGACGGAATTTGAACTCAGAACGTAACGGCAGACGAAATACCTATTTCTTTACTACCCACAAAGGGCTAAACACAGAGAGGACAAACAAGGACAGAAAAACGGATTAAGTCGATTATATCGACTCCAGTGTGTAACTGGTACTTATTTAATCGACCCCGAAAGGATGAATGGCGAAGTCGACCTCGGCAGAATTTGAACTCAGAATGTAGCGGCAGACGAAATACCGCAAAGCATTTCGCCTGGCGTGCTAACGATTCTGCCAGCTCGCCGCCTTGAACCATAGAAATATTAAATAACCACTTACATAAATGATAAGACTATCGTTGTGCTTAGCATAATTTGCATTTTTTCATTTTGGCTTTCGCATATTTGAAGTTATTTCAGCCAGGGTACTTGAACTATTTATCGTTTGATTAGTGACAAGCCAGTCATCAATGAAGTTTGTATACCTTCAGATTTATACCTGAAATTATTTCAACGCTATATGGATTTAAATTTAGAACTTTAAATTGAGGGATCTTAGTTTGAATGTGAATTCGCTTTTGTTTGAAAACCAGAATATTTGAAGAATATTTGAAGAACGTGTATCTGCTACTTTGAGTCAAGGTGTATATCTTAAAACATATTTTTCTTTCAGTGAAAGAGAAAAACTTGTTCTTTGATTGAGAGAAAAACGAGGCAGGGGTTGCAATTATTTTTGTTTCTTTGCAACTTGTCGGCATTTTCATATACAATATTCCTATATGTTCTAGCTCACCTATAAGGTTGTTTTTCAGATTTATCGTTCCTACTTTATCCAAATGTATGATAGAATACATTCATAGAATACATTTAAACAAATGTATTCTATTCGACATTTGCTCTTGGCTAATATGTGTCTTCTCTTCTCTATTTAATCATCTCTCATAGCAGCTTCTCCGTCTAAATTGTATGTGGCTTCATCGTTGTTAATATTGTTGATGCTTATCCACATTTATCGTATAACAACATTATGCAATGTGACTTGCCAATTTTTAAGACAGAAGAGTGGGATTTTATGAAAATGTGATAGCTATTGTTAGTAGACGGAACGATCTCAGCCAAAATCCTGCATTGGCTCGTAAAATAATAAAGCGATATAAAAGTAAATGTATGATATCTCTTAATCCTGATTTTGACTGGGAAAATAGAAAATGATATTTTGTGAATTTCCTACCCGAGGTTATGGTATAACAAATTACTATTCGGTTGGTGGTAAAGCAAATAAGTTAATAAAAAAGCATTTTGTTTATTTTTCCAGAATGGTTGGTATTTGGGATATTTTTCATGTAATATATTTATAAAATTTCAGTTTTCTATGTATAGATATGTGTTTATGCATACAGTCATATATACATACATACATACATACATACATACATACATATATATATATATATATATATATTATATATATATATATATATATATATATATATATATAATATATATATATATATATAATATATATATATATATATATATGGGGAGAGTTTACTAAACAAACAAAAGACGAAGACAGGTGGTGTACAAAACAAACAGATGTATTAGTATAACGCTCAGGAATAGAAAAAGTCTTTTACGTTTCGAGCCTACGCTCGTCTACAGAAAGGGACAGACCCAAAAATACAGGATAGTTTTTTTGACGTCGTGGTGTATTGCAAGTATTTCTCATCAAGAGTAAAGTCCACTGTGATCCGTATGTAGGAGAGGTGCAGCCGGAGGGTAAATATCCAAGTGTGTGTGCCTATATATATATATATATGTGTGTGTGTGTGTGTGTGTGCATACGTATATATAAATATAAATATTTATGGTTTTTTATGTTACAAAACCACGCAAACAATAACAGAAAATCATACAGAACAATTGTTGAGTTTTCTATTGTTTCGTTTAGCTTATATATTTTCGATCAAAAACGTTTAACTCGTGTGTGTGTGTGTATGTATGTAGGTGTGGGTGTGCGTGTGCGTGTGTATGCGTATGTGTGTATACATTTTATCTGAATTTGTGTAACTGTGTATAGAATAATATATCAGTTGAATAAAGTTGGTCTGGTTTTCACGTTTTTTTTATTATGGTATTAAAAAAAAGAATTATTTTACAATGTTGAAATGTGTTAAACATTAAAAATATTTTGTAATGTTCACAAAGTTCAATAAGCGCTTTCATACGTTCGTAGTAATCATCAGATTTCAAAATGTATTTAACTGACATTTGGGTTCTTGACAACTGTAGTAAAATCACTGGCTTCTTTCTTTTTGTAATCAATCGTCGCCACTTGTCCGTCCAGTCCCTGATGCTGTCAAATCCTAATTTTCTCTGCTTGCCTCTGTTTTGCCCTCCCCCAACTGTGGCCTGAAGAATGGATTTGGGCAGGGAGTTGAGGGAAGTTGTGGTAGGATACATGAAAGTTTCGTTTTCCACCTGCGCAAAGAGTGGTCCCGCTCTGCCAGTGTAGTTTTTGGCTTGCTGCCTGACAAAGCTGCTCATTTTGTGCTCTGTATACAAGATGTGTAACCTCTTGAAAGACATTTATATTATTGAACATATGGCGCTTGTCAAGGTATTTATATATGAGTAGAAGTAATGGTGTTAAACTAAGAAACGTGTGAAACAAAAGAAGTACATATGGAAGTAGCTAAGAAATAGAAAGTGGTATATTTATTTCGAAGAGACACGAAAGAGTAATAATATAAAGCAGGGGCAGTGAAAATAAAAATGGAGAATTGAAAGGATACTAGGAACTGAAGAAGAATACGAAGAATTAAAAGAGGGAGAATTAGTAAGATACATGTTCTATTAGTCTCCATATTACAAATTTTTGCTGAAATAAAAGAATAGTATACATGTATGTGTGTGCATGTGTGTGTATATGTGTGCATGTGTGTTTATATATATGTGTGTATGTTGATTACCTGCGTAGAACCTCTAATATTTGAACCCTAGTCAACTGAAAGATAAGAGTACTCAGAGCTTACACTCATGTACTCCCACACTCGAAGGAGATGTCGATGCAGAATCAGTTTTACGACATTTTCGTTAAACTTTAAGACTGAAAATGTAAGATATTTGTCATGCTATTGATATTGATTTACCAATTTACTATAGGTATTCAAAATTGTTGGTGAGATACCAATATGAAGAATTTAATTCCTTATAGTATTTTCTAAATAATATGAAGAATTTAATTCCTTATAGTATTTTCTAAAATAACTGCAAGCAATTGTACGGATACATAATACAAGAATCCTCCAAATCACTAATGGTAAGCTTAAGCGATTATATATGAATTTAGAGTTATTTCCTATATGTCAAACCTTGACAAAGCAGAGAAACGCTACATTGATATAACGGTATGCTTAATCTATGGAAAATTGTAGTTTAAACACACCTCTTTTTTCAGTTTTGAGTGAAAGAAAATTTTACATAATTTCCAGATTACATCTGGCATTTGAAAGAAAGTATTACTGCATTTAACATTTCGTGGAAAATACTAGAGAGAAGTAGTGCAAGGAATAAAAGACGTAAGTTATGCACAACAGAAATATAGGACTTTATGCATAAAATATATTTTCTAAGTGTAAGCGCGGTATACTTAAAATTCTTAGGTTCAATAATTACTTTAATTCAAAAGTCCGAATCTTTTGTAAAATGTCACCACTGAGACATATATTTACAGAAACACTAGAATTATTTAAGACAAGGAAATGAGTAGCTGAAACTCAACTTCTTCCATTTCCCTATATTATGCCACTTACCTTTGCACGAAAGAGTATGGCTCACCTCCCTATTCTTGAACTTTCCAAACGCATATTGTTTGTCTGCCGGTGCATATACTTTTACTAGTATTCAAGAATCTCACGATAGGCGTAAGCAGAAGAATCTTCAACAAGTCGATTAGTAACGAGAACTTATGTAAGGCAACCCTCAAGAAGAATGATGCCTTTAAAGACAGTGCACTTAAAGAAAATGACCTACGAAAGTAGCCAGAACGAGGAAAGGTAGGATATTTGTTTTGCACTCCTCTTTTCACTCAACATCAAGCCTTATTAGATATTTAAGAACTCCCTAAATTTAATTGACAGACGTTTCTACACAGAAGAAAACAAAAAGCAGCTAATTTTTTAATAAACGTATGATTAAGATCACCTTCTATTACAGTCCTAACATGTAATAAAATATCTACAGCAAACATAAACCTACTTCTGAGACCCTGCAACATGCCCATTGACTGAAACAAGTAGCACAGGCTATTGTTTGTGAAGCAGAGGTAAAAATCTACTGATGAGTATGAGAAAGTCAGCCCAAAGCGATATATTTGAGTAATCGCTGCTCGATGGTTTCTAGAACATTCAAACAGATATACTCAGCCACATTATCTTAATGCAAAATATCGAAAAAGGGAATATGACAAAATGTGCATGATGCATCTGACATTTGAAAAAATGGTGAAGTAACCATCAGCTCGTTGATCGTCAAAAACTCCTAACCATTAATAAATGCTACTAAGAGATGCAATCTTTGCATAGTAGGAAAGATCATAATCCGTATGAAAGTGCGCAAATCAAGTCAGTACCTTAACGCTAAGACGAAAATATTCAACTCTTAGATACACAAGAGAAAAATCACCTCAAAATCACCACAACGTTTCTACCTTTCCATTATGTATCTCCCCCTTCATAAATCTTTACATTGTGCAGCTGTGTTTCCTTTCAACAAGTTTCCGATTCTCCAGTCATTTCCTGTTTGCTCTCTCTCCTCTTCCTATGCTCCTCGCTCTCTCTTTCTCTCTCTCTATCTGCCATTTTCCCTCTCCCTATCTTCCACTCACATTTTCCTACTTTGGTCTCTCTTTATCTACCGACCACTTTATTATTTATTCTTAAAACTTTGAGTACATGACAGTAAGAGTATGTGTGGGAATGTGTGTGAGTGAGTGTGTATAGACAATTCATACATTCATAGTTAAGCATAACGTGACAAGACAAATGACTCACATATTAGAAACAAGAATAAAAACTTTTAACTCTATAACAGCGCTCAAATGTGTGTCGTATAAGTGTGGATGCGTGTGAGCATATGCACACATACCTTCATACATACACACATACATACATCATACATACATCTAAATTTATATATATATATAGCGAGAGAGAGAGTGAGAGAGAGAGAGATACACACACACGCCCACACACATATATATATACATACTGTTTGTATATATATATATATATATATATATATATATATATATACCCCGACTACAATTTTTCTCTGCGCATGCTCTGAAGGCGTAGATAATAACCTCTAGGAAGTCATGACCGTTATTTGAATAGAAACAGAAACATGAATTACGTGTTGGTCCTTGTATGGATTTGATTCTAAGAATATTTGTCCTTTCTTTCAGAAATTTTCACTTGCATACCTTGTTTGTATGTGAGCTCTATTTTGAACAGTCCATTCAGGAAATATATATGCGTGCACATGTGTGTGGCGAGGGTGGGGGATCATATATGTGTGTGTGTATAAAATCCAAGGATCGAGGTGTAGGAACAAAGTTAGCTTCAAGCAATCTGTAGTAAATATGAAAAACAACTTTCAGAAACAATATTAGTTTATTGAAGCGGAAGGCTGTGGAATTTTTGATTGAAATACGATATTCTGCTAGCGGTATATCATTCAAGAAAGGCTTCGAATTTGTTCAGAAGAACAAGGAGAAATGGAGGAGAAATGTGGTGCAGTTCCAATCCCATTCATCTAGAAGTCATGTGCCTGTAGAAGAAGCCACTCAAGGAGCAGATTGCTGCATGGTATCAGTTTTATGAGAAATCAATCAAAGGCAGAAAAGA
>NC_042997.1:10244801-10247301 GCF_006345805.1 Octopus sinensis | reverse complement strand
TTTTTGCCGAACCGCTAAGTCACGGGGACGTAAACACACCAGCATCAGTTGTTAAGCGATGTTGCGGGGGGGGGGTGACACAGACACACACACAAACATATATATATGTACATATACATATATACGACGGGCTTCTTTCAATTTCCGTCTACCAAATCCATTCACCAGGCTTTGGTCGGCCCGAGGCTATAGTAGAAGACAATTCGCCCAAGGTGCCACTCAGTGGGACTGAACCTGGAACCATGTGGTTAGTAAGCAAGCTACTTACCACACAGCCACTCTTGCGCCTAATATATCTAATATATTATCGACCACCGAAAATCGAAAGATAAAGTTGGCCTCCTTTGGATTTGAACTTAAGAGTTTAAGGCGCCTAAATAAAGAACACTAGCGTTTCAGCCAATCCATATATTCTAGGTAAGTGTAGAAATTTTTTATCGCGGCGTAAAAAATTTGCCACGTTACGAGAGTTCACCACGTTAACAGTCAAGTTGGTTAGTTGAAGATCAACAGTTGTCTCTGTCTTGTCCGGGGCAAAGCCATGACATTTCACTCTTCAATAGTTAAATCTACATAACTGCAGATAGCAATCAGTATGCTGCTTCGTGAGATTGCAGAATTGATTTGAATTCTTTTAAGTGAGAGATAAATGAGAGATAAGCTCTGCCAAATTGATTTAACCTACAAGATGGTAAACATTTTAATGTTTCGTTTATACAATCCATACAAATCTGTTTTCATAATCTCATACAATGACACTGGTGTTGTGTCCTATCTTAGGCAGATTTGAGACGGTTTTGGAGGCTGCATATAAACATCGTAAGCTACATTAAAAAAAGAGGAATCAAAATAGTTGGTATTGACTCACCCAATAACACACCCAAACCGATAAATCATGAGCGTACTGTATCTTCTCATTCCTGTGTAGTTAGCAACAACAACATTTTCTGCTGTTTTGAACGAAGATAAAATCTGTAATTCAAAGAAATTGATAAAGATTTGAGAGAGTAAAAAGTTAATCCATAAAAGTTCGTAGATAAAATTAAAATGCAGCAGTTACGCCACAATGAGTCAAAATTAAAATAAAGAAACATCCTTCTTCAGGAAGAATGAAAAATTGTATACAAATACAACTTGTACCTCTGTATAATTTCTCACCTCGCAAGCCCCATCACCAGACTCAAAGCAAAATAATATATAATTTGGCTGTCAGTAGCGTCATATGATGAAGGCGCATGGCTCAGTGGTTAGAGCGTCGAGCTTACGATCGTGAAGTTGTGAGTTCGAATCCCAGACCGGGTTGCGTGTTGTGTTCTTGAGCAAGACACTTTATTTCTCATTGCTCCAGTTCACTCAGCTGTAGAAATGAGTTGCGACGTCCCAGGTGCCAATCTGTATCGGTCTTTGCTTTTCCCTTGGATATCAATGGTAGCGTGGAGAGGGGAGGCCGGTATGCACGGGCGACTGCTGGTCTTCAATAAAAAAAACAACCTTGCCTGGACTTTGGGAGAGTAACTTTCTAGGTGCAATCCCATGGTCATTCATGACCGAAGGGGTCTCAGCAGTGTCAAGACTGAATAGTGACGAAGAGAAATATATATTTGGGGATTTAATTCTAATGATGTTCATCAGGTCAGTGGTTCTAGAATTAACTATAACTAGAGATATGTATCATCAAGTTTTTGTAACTGGTGAATATTTACAACTCTGTTAGAAATATCGTCAGAAATATATATAGAAATATCGTGAAATAACTGACACTAAAGAGTGTTTGCAGCATCTGGGCAAAAAAAGGAATATGCTGCTGCTTTAAGTTATTAGCGCCAAGACCCTAGATCATTATATCGTATATTAGAAACTACATTGATTCATATAACCTTCTTAATTATGATGATTGTGAGATGTTTAAGGGGAATTCAGCTGCCACATCGAGTGACCAAATTGACAATCACAAGACGGCCATAAAGAATTTAACTTTTATCCCTTTCCGAGATCGATAAAATAAGAATCATTCAAAGTAATGACAACAAAATATGAATAAAAGGAAATCCAGAAATAATAGGTAACTCATATTTCGTTAGCCTATAGCTAGTTTCCTTAGTAACAAGGTAAACTAACTCCAAAGCAATTTTTCGCCAATGAAAAAATCTTTTGAGTGTTACAATGTTTAAAATAAATTAAAGTTCTTTGCGACACTTTTAAGATTCGAAGGAAAAATTTAGTAAATTTCTGAATCAATACTAGTCATATTTCGTTAGAACATATTTCATTGAAACTCCAGCTATGTGTTCTCCGTAATGTAGGCATAAGCAGCTTACTAACCGACTCTGACGTCCAATTTCTAATCCTAAGTAATAAACGTCTTAATTCGGGGCATTATGTCACTCAAAGTCTGAGATATTTCCAACTCAGTGTAATGCCACACCATGATTCGGATATATTTGCATAGACACATACGCCCACGGGTGCAGAGACACAATCAGATAAATGCTTTTTTTTC
>NC_042997.1:10209801-10239801 GCF_006345805.1 Octopus sinensis | reverse complement strand
CATATGTATGCATAAACATATATATATATATATATATATATATATATATATATATGCATACATACGCACACACATACATACTTACATACATACATACATACATACATACATACATACATACATACATACATATATACATAAATACATATATACATACATAAATACATACATACTTATATATATATATATATATATATATATATATATATATATATATATATATATTATATATATATATATGTATATACATATATTGAGAAAGAGAGAGAGAGAGTATGTATCAACATTCATTTAGCCCTCTCATCCTTATACTTTCTCTTACACACGCGCGCATACTTCTCTCTCTCTTTCTCTCTCTCTCTCTCTCTCTCGGTCTCTTTCTATACATATATTGGGAGCAGTTTTTCTTACAAATATTTTCTATTGAGAATATGACTGCTCTCTACTTTTCTGTTTTTCTTCATATTTTCAGTATTTGCAATTTGTAAAGTTATGATTCCTAAATCTATCGGGAGTATTTATAGCCCTTCATAATATAATTCTCTGGGGGAAATAAGGTTGGAAAATTTTGCCGCCTCGTTGTGGAGTTTAAGTCAAAGAGACCGATATAGATATTGCTCAGATTTGAAATTTGACCTCTAAATGTATTAGAAATATACCCGCTGTAAAATAAGGAACGGAACAGGCGATTTAAAAGTCACCATGGTTATGAACACATTTAAGGACCTTTGAAAATAAATCACGTGACAGCTATACACTTGATGAGGTCAAATTATGGAAACTTATAATTTATCATGCTCATTGAAATGGGAAGCTCTTTAATTGGAATTATCGTGAGTCTTTAGTGGGATGAGAGGCTTCTGATTTTAAAACGCTCTTGAAGATTGCACCTCTAGCACCAACAGGAATCTAATACTACGTTTCTCTCCGTTTTCCACACTATCTCAGTGTTAAATAGAAAGAAAGAAGTAATTGAGATTTAAAGATATATGAGTAGTACTTCTAAGTAAATTTCAAAATGAATTTGTTTGAAGCTGTATTAAGTTTCCACCACCTGCAGTGAATCTATTTCTTTCCCACTCACTCACATGTACGGTCAGCCGATGTAGTGACTGGAAGAACCTGTATGCGCGTAATCTTCTATCTGCTTTTCCCTTTATATATTCTTTATTAGTGAGGGCGCGTGGCTTAGTGGTTAGGGCATTCGACTCATGATCGTAAGGTTGTGAGTTCGATTCCCGGCGACGCGTTGTGTCCTTGAGCAAGACACTTTATTTCACGTTGCTCCAGTCCACTCAGCTGGCAAAAAATGAGTTGTACTTGTATTTCAAAGGGTCAGCCTTGTCACTCTCTGTGTCACGCTGATTATCCCCGAGAACTACGTTAAGGGTACACGTGTCTGTGGAATGCTCAGCCATTTGCACGTTAATTTCACGAGCAAGCTGTTCCGTTGATCGTATCAGCTGGGACCCTCGTCGTCGTAACCGGCGGAGTCTTTAAATTCTTTATTAGTTTCAATTATTTACCTAGAGCTATGCTTTGGCACCACCTGTAAGGCATCTGATTGAATTATACTTATACCACTCTTTTAGCTGGCAATTGTTACATTGATATTGTAGCAGTAACATTTTAGCCATTTTGAAATGTGGCGCGAATTGGCAATATGACGTAGTGTCTTTGCCAAAGAATTATCATTTTCGCTCTTTTCCTATTGGTTGGTGTAACGGCTCGAATAAGGATTCTTCTTGGTCAGGTTGAGCAGTTATAAAAACCCTGGATTTGGGGAGCGACTTTAGTGTTCGTTGGTAGCTATTCAAATCCACGTCACTCACTCTTTTGGAGACAAGAAGGAAAGACAGCCAGATAAAAAGCGTGACAACCAAGATAGGTAGAAATACTGCAAGGTATCTTTGTTCGACACACCAAACGAATGTTTACAATACTACACCGGCACGTACATAAAACGCACAAACACACACACACACGCATAAATACCCATAAGTACGCCCACACAGTTGAGTAGACAGAGAAGTGGTTAATATGCATAGAAATGTAGTAACGTAGATTAGGACTGAGAAAAATACTTGAGTGAACTGTTTTGCATGGTGCAGAGTCATGCATATTTCATGCAGTGAGTTAAGGAACTTCAGTTATCTTCTGTCTATATGTCTGTTTCTCTGACTGATATCCATCATTTCTTTTTTTCTGAAAAGTGATATTTTTTTACAAAAGTAATCAGCCACCAGTCATTGACATACCGTCATAGTGCTGGCTTCCACGCTATGTTGTCCTTAACAAAATCAAAAAGCAAAGCCTAGACACCTTAGGCTTCCCTTCCCAGCTCGAGCCAGCGGAGCTAGACCGAGTGGATGGTAAGAGGCCTAACGGTATGACAGTTTTCCCGTTTCATAGGAGTAGGACTCTCATATGGGATGCTTCATGCTGCGACACTTTCTCCGGCAGCAACTTGGTATGTTCAGCTACCAGTCCGGGTTCCGCTGCTCATCAGACTGGCAAAGTGTTGGTCGTTCTCTGATATGTTTATGGTCGAGCCTGTGGCAGTGGAGACCTCTGGCGTTCTCGACCACCGGACCATATCTCTGCTCTCGGTGCGGAGATAGTTATCTGCAAGTGTGATCCTCGGAAGGTAAAGTGGATGTTCCAGAACATTTCCCTTACCATCTTCCGGGGCAACGCGTTTTCTACTTTGTCTGCAGGGACTATGAGGCGGTCTGAATTACAAGAAATCGAGAGAATGTAAGAATTTTGTAGCTTAATACACGAACAATGAAATTAAGAAAATATACTCCAGTTTAAACAAGGTGATTATATTACAGTACCTACTACTAAATACCAGCTACATCTCCCTCAAATCATAGTCTACTTTTTTTTTAAATCCTTAAAATGAAACAGCTTTAAAAATAGGAAGGGATTGACACAGGTGGAATATCCCTAATCACAAATCCGCTGTATCAAGGCTGACTCGAGGCCCAATATTAACAACCTAAACAGCCACCGTATTAACGTGGTAGGTTCTAGGTCATCACTCTTACTGCCAGAAACAGCAGTCCTTTTTTCTTATCCTTCTTCTCTCTCTCTCTCTTTCCCCTCTCTCTCTCCCTATCTTTCTTCCTCTCTTTCTCATCTTCTCTTCATTTCTTTAATATCCTATTGCTTTACTAACGGACGAGTCGGATAATGTGATTCGGGTTATACAATTACAGAAAATTGCCAAAGACGAGATGATCATAGTTTGAATGCATTGATCATACGATTTGTCATGGCTGATTCGGTGCTAAACAACAACAACAACAGCAACAACAACAACACAGCAATAACATGTCAGGAACCCAAACAACATTTCAAAATGCCTTCCCTCTCTCTTTCCCTGTCTATCTATCTATCTATCTATCTATCTATCTATCTATCTATCTATCTATCTATCTATCTATCTATCTATCTATCTATCTATCTATCTATCTATCTATCTATCTATCTATCAAGCTAGCTAGCTACCTAACTAGCAAGCTTGCAGGCTAACTTATTATCCATACATTTATTTATTTATCTGCGTTTTATTTTACGATACATTTTCCTTCCAAGAAGAATCACCATTACTCTAATTGTTGAAGTCTTTACCTTGCTTGAAATTTATATACATATAATTGCCTGTTTTTATTGGAAATTTAAAGGACAGCTATTGTTAATGAGATAAATTAATGTACAAAATTAGATTTGTTGATTTGCTAATTTAATTATTTCTCAATAAAGATTAAATGTCGCATTATCACTAAGGGTTAATAAATTCATGTTGAATTGTTACTGGATGTGTTTGCCTGATAATAGCATATATCTTATGGAATGGAAATTTTCTACGCAAGTTCTTATAGTTAAAAATCATTTAAAATGTCATTTCGCTTTTGGAAGAAATAATAACAATGATTAAAATGGTAGAATGCTGGGTTAAAAACCTTATAGTAAATATTTATGTCCTTTTACTCCTGAGTTTAAATCACTGCAGAGCGTCGGTAAAATAGTTCTACAAAGAACTCGGGTCGATTTAATCTATTTGTGATTCCCTTAAAATGTTATGTCCTCCTCTCAATGTAAGAAGAAATTAATAACTGTTAAGGTGGTTGAATGATGGAAGAATGGATTCTTAAAGTGAATGACTTGCCACGTTTTGTTAACGATTCTTTAAGCACCTGTTTCAATATCTTTTTAAGGAGGAATTTACTTGTTCTTCCTCAAGTACACGGTATATTTAACTAGCACCACTCACCTATTATTTTGTGGTTATGTGTCAGAAAGAGAATCAATATTTGAATAGCAGTTGAATAGTTAGTAGCTCGTGACATATCCCTGAATCTTCAGCATATCCACCGTGAAGACACTTAACTACTTAACTACGAAAGGCCAGTAAGCCAAAAAGTGAATTTACCTTTCAAAGTAGTTATATCCCTCTAAGTTTGACGAGAGCTTCCTTAAACTACCTTTTAAAAAAATAAAGCTCCGTACATGATGATACCTACTCCCAACAGCAAGAAGACCGAAGCTAAGAGACAACGACAATATTCAATAATATTCTTTCTCCTTGAAATGTATCGTTTTGCACAGCTGGAGCCAAATAATATCTAACTACTTGTTAGATGTTAGGAAAACTTTCCAGAAGCATATTTCATAACAATACCAATACTGCGCATCCAAATTGTGCTTTGATTTTTATGTACCATAATATTTTCCTGGTAAATAAGAGGTGACCGGTAAATTCCACCACGGAAAATTCCACCAGGTTAAATTTCACCATAGGTAAATTCCACCACAGTAAATTCCGCCATGGTAATTTCACCATAGGTAAAATCATCATTATTATTATTATTATTATTATTATCATTATTATTATTATTTATTATTATTATTATTATTATTATTATTATTATTATTATTATTATTGCCTTTGAAAATCTTCTGGAGATGTACTACAGTGTCAGCTGTTCCATACCAGTGAACTAAGGTAACACTTCTTATTTTTCGAGTATTTTCCGGAGTATTAGAGCGATTCCAAGCAGTGCTGTTTTCTGCAAGTGCTCCACTCTTATTGCATCCCTTATTTGTTCCACGTGCTTCTCGAGATTTTTGCTCACTGTTCCCAGGGCTCCGACAATTATTGGTACTGCTGCTACCTTTTTCATCGGCCACAACTACTTAACCTCCCAAGCTAACCTGTCATATCTCTCAACTTTTCTTTCTTTCTTATCGCATACCTTGTTGTCAGCTGGGCAGGTTACGTCTATGATACAGCATAGTTTGTTTTCTTTCTCAATTAAGACTATGTCCAGCTTTCTATTCTCTATCTCATGGTCGCACTAAATTATAAAATCACATAGAATCTTTGCATTTCTATTTTCGACAATACTTTCAGGTTGGTGGTCGTACTAATTTTTTGCTCTGTCAAGTCCATATTTGTTGCAAAGTGTCCAATGGACAAGCTTGGCTATATTTTCGTGGCGTCTCTTATATTCTTTCTGGGCTAGTGGCGTACATTGGCTGGTAATATGCCATACGGTTTCACCGATTTGTCTACAGATTCTGCACTTGTCACTTTCTGCTGTGTTGTCTATTCTGTATTTTATGTAGTTTATTCTTAGGGCTTGCTCTTGGGCAGTAGACGAACTAAACAGCCTGGACAGAGAGGCGAGGAAGTTACTAACTAGATTTGGGTCACTTCACCCAAAAAGTGACACAGACAGACTGTATGTACCAAGAAAAAGAGGGGGAAGAGGACTTATTGGATGCGAACACAGCATTAGAGCAGAAGAAAACAACATAGCATGGTATGTAAAAAATGCCACAGAACCGCTATTATTAGAAGATAGTCAGGCTTGTGTAGGATGAAAGATTGCTAAGGTAAAGCACTATACAAGAATTTGAAAACGAATGAAACTGAAAATAAGTGGGTAAAGAAAAGAATGCATAGTCAATTTCATAGGGATGTTGAAGATAAGACACAGAGAGAAAAAAGATGGCTGTGGATGACTAAAAGTGATTTAAAACCAGAAACAGAAGCTTATTATTATTATTATTATTATTATTATTATTATTATTATTATTATTATTATTATATGGGTTACGACATTATGGAAATAAAAAAGAATGCATAGAAAATAATATCAATAATATCTACGAATAAAAAAATACGAAGGAGAAAAAATAATTATGGAACAATCACACGAATATGGTGAGTGCTAGAATTTAATCTTTTCTTTCTTTATCCAAAATAACATAATTTTTGAAATTTTGTTATGAGTCTTTTTCATAGATTCTTGCTCAAATGGGAGTACATTAAAGTGATCCCATCTCAATTCAAGTAGATTATAAAGATTATTTTCTATCTCACCTTCAGACTCTCCCTCTCTTTTCTTAAGACTTGAGAGATAGACAGATTAAATAACATAGGTATTGACCCACGGTCTAGAGAAACTGACCACGGTGATTGTTAGCGGGAGTAGCTTATATTGGAAATCTGTCCATGGGTGGAATTTACCATGGTGGAATATACTGTGGTGGAATTTCCCTATGGTGAAATTTACCTGGTGGAATTTTCCGTGGTAGAATTTACCGTGGTGGAATTTACTTAGAAGTTGATAAGCATATATTAATTATGTTGAATGCTCAGTTTGAGGGTTGTTTCATTCTCTACAAGCTACGCGCAACTTTGAGGAACATTTAAAGAAAAGATTTAACTGCATTCGAAAGAAACAGCTTTTGAATCCGGCTTATGGATGTTAGTAAGGAGGCGTTTTACAACCAAGTCAAAATGTTTAATTCCTGTTAATATTGATTTCTGAGGTTGACACAAGGTCACAAACTTTGAGGGAGAGATATAATCAATAAAATCGATATAAATACTTGACTGGAACTTAGTTTTTAATAATCCGAAATTAAGGATACAAAGAGCCATTACTAACGCCGCAAGGTAATTTGCCTGACTTTCTATCAATTAGGGTAATCCACCCTCCCTGATTAATTTTAACGGTAAATATTATCTCTAACGCTGCAAAGAAGATAAATCCCTGTAAGATACGTGGGCAATTCCTAGTGAACAAGAAACGAAAAGCAGCAGATGCACTGTTTATGATGGTGATAATTAAATCATTTGGACAATAGTATTAATACTCTTCTTTCGCAACAGTTTACTATGTATTTGCGTCAATTGTAGGTAAAGCATATCATAAAATTGATAAATGGTAAAGCACCACACACACACACACACACACACACGTACACACACACACACATACACACACTCACACAAGCACACACATCAGTTTGAATGATGGACTAAATGCATGGAGCACGCACTGTAGATAACAGATTAAAGTCAAAGAACAATCAACTTGTAGAGTTCGAATCAAAATACATAATTCATCCGCCCAGATACTAGAAATAGGAAGTTCTAACAGTTGCCATCGCCTCTTAAAGATTCAAAACATTATGAGGTATTAATCTGTTAAATTCTCTGATGCGTTGGGAAATTGCTTAGAGATTTAAGTAATGTCGGAGGTGTAGGAACTGTGTAGACTGCTTTAGCTGCAAGAACTGGTGTTTGGTGAAATGTTTCAAGCAACAGAAAATCATTTAACGTCTCTTTTTCTAACCAGAAGTGCTGTTAAACAGTTTGGAATTTTCTGTGAAAATTTGGGTGATTAACATTTTTTCACGCTAGAGTTGCTGAAGTATGGAACAAACTGCCGGCATCAGTTGTTAGTTGTCGGAGCACTGCATCCTTCAAAACTTCCATGTTTCCAGAGATTCGCCAACACTACACCTGATTTTCTCCCCTCCATACACGCGCAAGCATGTATCTAACTCATACACTGTTCACTTCCCAGCATATGCTTTATACGCACTTTTGACAAGTTGTGGTGCCCCTGAGCACTGTATACAATAATTTCATTATTATTATTATTATTATTATTATTATTATTATTATTATTATTATTATTATTATATTATTATTATAGTTACAATAACGTCGTATTGAAATATTTCTTACTCATTCCTAAGACACAGCTTGTTTTCATTCATTTTGTAAATAGCTTGTTCTCTTTGTTCTGGTGAAGCAGTACTCGGCCTCTAACCTTAAGAAGAAATGAACTTTTCTCAACATAGAGCTTAATTTTCTGTTTACAGAATAAATTCTATTTAGCTGCATGTTTCAAGGTTGGAATCAATGTAACCATTAGGAGGATGGGTGTTGGAGTGTATTGTCTTGTAACAAATGATCAAATATTTAGTATTCCAAGTATAGTATGCAGTGATTATAAAAGACACATAACTTCTCATCCAACACAACAGATTGGCAATTTCTAGGAAATGAACTAGATATGAAGTAGACATACTTGAAGAATAAACCAGCATTGCGACTTATTATTGTTCTACTTCTGCAAGAACACAAAATGCTTATCGAGTCTTACTCAAAGCCCAACTCATTAACCAAATGTATAAATTTCACCCTAATCCTGTGGCTATTACACACTATTCTTTTCAACGCTTCATTTTATCATATATTTAGCGAATATAAAACTACTTAAATATCATCTTAATTGAATATAAGCAACCAATGTAACTGCGTTATATATTAAGCTCAGTGAACAAACAAAACCCTTATAGTGAAATGACGTTGCATTCGACTTACAATTCGTCCTTCCATCCACAGCCAACAGAAAGTCATTAAATCGATATGCACTGCTCGATTTGACATGCGTGCATCGCTGTGACTTACGTATCTAGCGAAAAGTCCTTACTGAGATGAATTATTTTGCGATTGTCTAATATAAAGCTTAGGAAATAAGTAATGAAACAGCCATCAAATTTCAAAAGAGTAAATGAGCGTAAATGAGAGAATCAGATTCAATAAACCACATTATACGCAATACCGGATAATTTTAAATAAAATAGTGGTAAATCGAAGACAAAACTAGCAAACTTGGGGGAATATCTGATGAAACATTACTTCATTACTTAAAACATCGCCGTATGAATGACTTTCGAGTATTTAGCATCCTCAGAAAAGCACACAACTTCTGCTAGGCATGCATAAATTCCATAGGAATATTTAAATTATCCGAAAAACTGTTGTCTTTATAACTTGATTCCATTTAGTAATTTGATGACAAAATATACATGTGATTGATGTATAACTTTATGATTCTAGTATTCTTTCTTGATATCTCTCGCATTTCCTTACTTGAGTGACACTTAGTAGAACCTAATTACTTGGCTTACTCTAAATGCTTTGTCAATTGTACCTTTTCTCATTTACTGAACTCGAGAAATTACCTCGTTCTCAAATGTTACCATTAAATACTAACCTACTAACCATTGTGAAGGCGCATGGCTCAATGGATAGAGCGTCGAGCTTACGATCGTGAGTTTATAAGTTCGAATCCCGGACCGGGCTGTGTGTTGTGTTCTTGAGCAAGACACTTTATTTCACGTTGCTTCAGTTCACTCAGCTGTAGAAATGAGTTGCGACGTCACAGGTGCCAAGCTGTATCGGCCTTTGCCTTTCCCTTAGATAACATCGGTGGCGTGGAAAGGGGAAGCCGGTGTGCATGGTAGACTGTTGGTCTTCCATAAACAACCTTGCACGGACTTGTACCTGGGAGGGTAACTTTCTAGGTGCAATCCCATGGTCAGTCATGACCGAAGGAGGTCTCAATAACTAACCATTACATCTCAAATTTAGTGCTATCACTCACCGGGAGCTTTTAAGACATCGTGAGCGAAGGCAGTCCTTAGAAAGCGTTGCAGTTGGTGCCACATCTTTAAAATCTACTAAATATACTTATTCTATACAGGCGCATGAGTGGCTGTATGCTAGGAAGCTTCCTTCCCAATGACATGGTTCCGCGTTCAGTCCCACTGCATGACACTTTGGGCAAGTGTCTTCTACTATAGCCTTGGGCCGACCATCTAACAGCTGTATCTGCTTCCAGTGTTGTATGGTATTCTTTTCTACTCTAGGCACAAGACCCAAAATTTGGGGGGAGTGGGATCAATCGATTAAATCGATTCCAGTACACAACTAATACTTAATTTATTGACCCCAAAAGCATGAAAGGTAAAGCCGACGTCGGAGGAATTTGAACTAAGAACGTAAAGGCAGACGAAATACCTATTTCTTTACTACCCACAAGGGGCTAAACATAGAGAGGACAAACAAGACAGACAAACGGATTAAGTCGATTATATCGATCCCAGTACGTAACTGGTACTTATTTAATCGACCCCGAAAGGATGAAAGACAAAGTCGACCTCGGCAGAATTTGAACTCAGAACGTAAAGGCAGACGAAATACCGCTAAGCATTTCTGCCAGCTCACGTTTCTGCCTGCTCACCGCCTTAATGATGTACGGCCTTGCCATATCAATGGCAATACACTAGAAGCAAAAAAAAAACTGTTAGATTAGACGCAATCTATTTGTATTAATAAATAATAATTGATGTAAGTCAATTGTTGTTCATCAATATTTCTCCATTTTCTATTTTCTTTAAATTTTGATTCCTGATAAACCCATATTTATCCATGTATCTACCTATAATTTATGAGCATAATATGCTTGCATATGTATGCCCATTTTAAACATAGGTAATATACCGGTAGTATAACGGATACTTTTATACCTTAGACAGTTATTTTAACCTCTAATTCAGCTATAAAGCTTAGATAAGTCATAGATGTTTCGACCAAAGATTGTTCCAGGCCAAGTCTAACTTAATAGCACCAACTGATAGGATTATCTAAAACCATTTTAAGCCACGTTTTGTGCTATCATGTTCCATTTGATGTAGGGAGTTCTTGTTGAATAAGTTGTATCCAGGTATAGGTGGCTTGTCTGGTATTCCTTGAAGAAATTCGTCCCTTTTCCGTATAAAGGTGATGGGATCCTTTACCCCTTTGATCTTTTTGGGGACAATGTTAAATAGGGCAGGCCCTGTTGAGGAAAAGAAATTGTATTGTAGTGTTGCGATCCTAAATTGGGTAGGGGACATATAGCCCGTGGTCCTAGCCTTGGATGAAATTTGAAGCTAATGTTGAGGTCGTTTGGGCAATGCTGATGGTGTATTCTCTACATCATGCAAATGATGTATCGCTCACAGCGGTGCTGGGGAGAATAGAGTTTTAATGCTTTAAGGCGGTTCCGGTAACCGACATCAGTCATGCCCTTAATTCGTTTAGTGAATGTCCTCTGGGGTGATTCAATTTTCGAGATGTTTTGTTCCGTATGCCGTGACCACAGGGGGCAGCAGTATTCACGGTGTGGCCGTACAAAGGAGGAGAAAAGTGGAATGATGACACCTTGTTCTCTGGACGGGAAGGTTCGTAAGATCCAGGAGCTCATTCTGCGAGATATATCGACCTTATCGTTGATGTGGGCATTCCAACTGAGATTATCAACAATTACTCTTAGATGTCTGATAGTATTAGATGCTGTGAGAGGTTCCCCTAAAGGAAGATAGTATGGTTATTTTTCCAAAATGCATCAGTTCGAATTTTTCCTTGTTTAGTTGCATTTTGTTTTGTCTGTCCATTGACTCACCGCATGTAGATCAGACTGGAGTTGAGTGCGGTCTTATTGTTCATTGATGATTTTCTGGAGCTTAGTGCCATCCACAAATATTTCCACTTTACTGTGTTTTAGAACGCTGAAAAGGTCGTTTATTTAGATTATAAAGAGGAGGGGGCCCAAGACAGACCCCTGAGGGACATTACTAGTGACTTTTGTTGGGCTTGAGTAAACTCCATCGACCACAAGATGTGTTCTGTTCGCCAGGAAATACTCAATCCAGTGTAGAAGTTTTCCACGGATTCCAAATTTTGCCAATTTTGAGAGTAATATATTATGGTCAATTCTGCTGAACGCTTTACTGAAGTCAAGAAATATGACATCAGATTTTGAACCTGTTCCCAAGGCTTTAAATATATTATGTATGTGGTGTAGGAGCTATGTTAGACAGTGCCTGTCGCAGCGAAAGCCATGCTGGTTTGAATTTGGGAGTTTGTAGCTCTCCAGGAAGCCAGCTATCCTTGATCTTATATGTATGTGAGTATTCGTGTGTCTGTGTTTGTTCCCCATCATCGCTTGACAACCGATGCTGGTATGTTTAGGTCTCCGCTAACTTACGGGGACCTACACAAAAGAGACCGATACAATAAGTACTAGGTTTACAAAGAATAAGCCCTGGTGTCGATTTGTTCGACTAAAGGTGGTGCTCCAGCATGGCTGCAGTAAAACGGCTAAACAAGTAAAAGAATAAAAGAATATAGTGATACATAACCCACTCTCCTACTACGTGTTCGTATGTCTGATAGTGGGAATTCATTGTGGAACTGAATGAGCAGTGGAATCGAAACAGACCTGAAGCGGTTAAATGCATTGCCATTCCTTGGATCCGTCATATTAAAGTATCTATCTATCTATCTATCTATCTATCTATCTATCTATCTATCTATCTATCTATCTGTCTGTCTGTCTGTCTGCCTGTCTGTCTGTCTGTCTATCTATCTATATATCTATCTATCTATCTATCTATCTATCTATCTATCTGTCTGTCTATCTATCTATCTATCTATATATCTGTCTATCTGTCTATCTATCTATCTATCTGTCTATCTGTCTATCTATCTATCTATCTATCTATCTATCTATCTATCTATCTATCTATCTATCTATCTGTCTGTCTGTCTGTCTGTCTTTCTGTCTGTGTGTCTGCATGTCTGCCTGTCTGCTTGTCTGACTGCCTGTCTGTATGCATATCTATCTGTCTCTCTCTCTCTGTCTGTCTATCTGTCTATCTATCTATCTATCGATCTATTTATCTATTTACCTATGTGACTGTCCGTCTGTTATTTTCCGTGGAAATAAACAAATTTAGTATGTTTGATCATACATCTAGTGTACTTTCGTAAGGGAAGGAGTATGCTTTTGTAAGTGTAAACACAATATCATGATAGTATACTGGAACACAATATAATGCTATAAATTTAGCATTAATAAACTACATTATGGGATTACCATGATTCAGCTTTGATTTCTTTGAAATAAACTGTATAGAAGCTTATATTTTGGTCAAAATAGTTTTGTAAAAATCGTATTTCTGGCTGTGATGATTTGCATTACCTCGATTGGTTACTAGAGTGGTGCACCACAGCTTTGATTTTGTTGCCATCCACACGTTGGAAATAATAGATAGGCAGATGAAAATCCATTTGATCTGTCTAGAAGAATTTTTCATGTAGAAAATGGAAAAAATAAATGCTTCTTAAAGATGACAGAAGCATTGAATAATGTAGACATATATCAAATGTAAAATATATATACTGAAGAAAGCGGTACAATAAAGTGGTGTAACATCTTGACACAGTCGCCGGTATAGCCAAAGCAATTTTTGTTAAGTTTGAGCTACTACTAGACTGTGATATTTTGGCTTGTTTTCAATATCTTATTATTAATATCGATACAAAAGCGGTGAGCTGGCAATCGTCAGTACACTAGGCAAAATGCTCAACCGTATTTCCTCGGTTTTTGTGTTCTGAGTTCAAATTTCACAAAGGTCGATTTTGCCTTTGGTCGTTTCCGGGTTGATAAAATAAGTACCAGTTGAGCACTCGGCTCGATGTAATCGCCTTATCCCCTTCCCCGAACTTGCTGGTCTTTTGCCAGAATTTGTAACCATTATTGATGACAATACAATTATTGTACTTAGCGGACTCATTCTCATTCGGTTTCCTTGCCTGCTATACAGAGATTACCATCATTAATATGGTCGCATTGGACGCAGGTCAATTCTTCGATATAGTTATAAATAAAAATGCGTCTTATATGCCGACCAATACGGCGGCTAACTCTCTGTCTCCCTTTATAACATCATCTATCTATCTATCTATCTATCTATCTATCTATCTATCTACTATCTATCTATCTATCTATCTATCATCTATCTATCTATCTATCTATCTATCTATCTGTCTATCTGTCTATCTATCTATCTATCTATCTATCTATCTATCTATCTATCTATCTATCTATCTATCTATCTATCTGTCTGTCTGTCTGTCTGTCTTTCTGTCTGTGTGTCTGCATGTCTGCCTGTCTGCTTGTCTGACTGCCTGTCTGTATGCATATCTATCTGTCTCTCTCTCTCTGTCTGTCTATCTGTCTATCTATCTATCTATCGATCTATTTATCTATTTACCTATGTGACTGTCCGTCTGTTTATTTTCCGTGGAAATAAACAAATTTAGTATGTTTGATCATACATCTAGTGTACTTTCGTAAGGGAAGGAGTATGCTTTTGTAAGTGTAAACACAATATCATGATAGTATACTGGAACACAATATAATGCTATAAATTTAGCATTAATAAACTACATTATGGGATTACCATGATTCAGCTTTGATTTCTTTGAAATAAACTGTATAGAAGCTTATATTTTGGTCAAAATAGTTTTGTAAAAATCGTATTTCTGGCTGTGATGATTTGCATTACCTCGATTGGCTACTAGAGTGGTGCACCACAGCTTTGATCTTGTTGCCATCCACACGTTGGAAATAATAGATAGGCAGATGAAAATCCATTTGATCTGTCTAGAAGAATTTTTCATGTAGAAAATGGAAAAAATAATGCTTCTTAAAGATGACAGAAGCATTGAATAATGTAGACATATATCAAATGTAAAATATATATACTGAAGAAAGCGGTACAATAAAGTGGTGTAACATCTTGACACAGTCGCCGGTATAGCCAAAGCAATTTTTGTTAAGTTTGAGCTACTACTAGACTGTGATATTTTGGCTTGTTTTCAATATCTTATTATTAATATCGATACAAAAGCGGTGAGCTGGCAATCGTCAGTACACTAGGCAAAATGCTCAACCGTATTTCCTCCGTTTTTGTGTTCTGAGTTCAAATTTCACAAAGGTCGATTTTGCCTTGGTCGTTTCCGGGTTGATAAAATAAGTACCAGTTGAGCACTCGGCTCGATGTAATCGCCTTATCCCCTTCCCCGAACTTGCTGGTCTTTTGCCAGAATTTGTAACCATTATTGATGACAATACAATTATTGTACTTAGCGGACTCATTCTCATTCGGTTTCCTTGCCTGCTATACAGAGATTACCATCATTAATATGGTCGCATTGGACGCAGGTCAATTCTTCGATATAGTTATAAATAAAAATGCGTCTTATATGCCGACCAATACGGCGGCTAACTCTCTGTCTCCCTTTATAACAATCTGTCTATCTATCTATCTATCTATCTATCTATCTATCTATCTATCTATCTATCTATCTATCTATCTATCTATCTATCTATCTATCTATCTATCTATCTATCTATCTATCTATCTGTCACTCTATCTGTCTGTCTGTCTGTCTGGCTGGCTGGATGGATGGATGGATGGATGGATGGGTGACTGGTTGGCTGGTTGGCTGTCTATCTTGTTCTCTGTCCGTTTGCTTGTGTGGATGTGTCTGTTTCTATAAGCGTTTTCTGTTGCGTGTGTTGTTTGTGATATTAATGTATCTCATTGAATGCTATAATTTTTAATTAGCCAAATATTATTATAAGTTAGTTCTACAGTTTGGGTTTTGTAAATTTTCAGTTTTAAAGGTCAATAAATAATTTTTTCCTCAATAAAGCCTCTTATTCATATCAAACCAACCTTAAAATTAGTATAGCTTGAAATATACTTTCAAGAGAGCGCTGTAAAGAATGAGTGATGACGTCATTTCATTGCAAACATTTAACTTTTATAGCCTTTAGATAAGATGTTATGTCGAGTTTGCTGTGATTTCTTTCTGTTGAACAGGCACACTAAACTATTCTGTTTTCCATTTATTCAGAGTGTGGGGAGGGATAATGGAGTGATGTAACTTAAAATTTCATTGAATATTCTGAGAATTGCGAAGACATATATTTCTTCTGCGATACTGTTACTGAGATATAACTTCATTATATGAAAAGTCTGAGATCTATTGTTGAAATTATGAAGCCACTCAAGCTGGAGATGAATTATATTTCACTCTAGATGAAAGAATAAATCAATTTTATAAATTTCCAATAAATCATGACTATACCGAAACTAATTAGTTCTGTAGTGAGGAAACATGTTTATCACGTTTCATCAATAGACTAAGATAGCAAGTCTTATCACTGATGTAAATAAGCTGTCACAGCACAGAGGAAATATCGAAGAGTCGTGCTAACTACCTAGGGAGTTTTCTGAATCAAGACATGCGGAAAACCTTTTACTGCGTTGAATAGGGTCAACTCATGACAATCCATCTGTGCAAACCCAATTCGATTTCCAGCTGTCAACAATTTACGGTTATTTCATTAGCTACTTCACGTATGTCAGTTATACCCCTTAGAAAAGCATAACCATCAAAATATCCATCACCGCTCGCTATCAATATGTTGCTTTGTAATTATATTTATCTATATATCTATCTTATGTTGATGGAAATTATCGCTCACAATAACGCACCCACTCGCACAATGCATAGCTCACACAAACCATACAAACAAAGACAAATATGCGTATGTACATCCACGCGTTCACACACGCACACTTTGTAGAGATTCGGACAAAATGGTCGGATTTAGATTCCGAGTTCAAATCTGAGTCGACTTTTGTTTTCGTTTCTTTTCGAGGTCGAGAAAATACTGCAGGACTATAAACTCATATATAATGGCTAGCATGCACACAACATGAACAGAGGCACCTAGCAAACACATATTCATTGCTATAAGTATACATAAATTTATTACGGATAGTAGATGCCAGCTAACTTCAAATGCTTTTGTTCAGAAGCTTAGAAAATAGCTGAACTGGTTCTTTATACAAGCCATATTCAAGTGTCACATGTATACGCAATCACTTGAATTTTATACCGAATCACATACACACACACATATATATATATATATATATATATATATATATATATATATATATATAATAAATATTAGGGAATAAATCCAAATTTACAGGGAAAAAAATCAGATTTAGGATTAAATCCAATTTTATAGTAAAATATTATATAATATTAATTTTTACTTTTTATTAAAATTTTATGTATTGATTAAGTCTTTCCTTGTTTGTTTTGCAAAATAGTGGTTTTGTCTGTAATTAATATTATATATATATATATATATATATATACTAGCATTAAAGACCCGTCGTTGCCGGGTCATAGTGCTAGTGCATGTATATATGTGTATATATATATGTGTACATATTACATATACATTTATATATATACATCTACACATAAAATACAAAATACAAAGTTATATCTTGATATCGCTAGTGGTAACAATACTCAAAATATATAACAGACTGGAATTGTTAGCCCGTCTCTTGTAATTTCGATCAATTGTATCTTGTCCTCCCTCTTGTATAGAAGTGTGGCTACAATCCAGCTTACCTCTACTTCTGGGGGGGGTCATTTTAAATTTTTATCCGGGACGTCCTACGCCTCAGATATAAAGGTAAAAATAAAATATTTCCACTTTGCAAGTTCGAGTCGAGTACTCCCTTGCACGCTCCGTTGACTCGAACCTTGCTTCTATTGTGGCGAATTTACCGCCTCTGATTAGATACCTTTCATAGTCGCACCAAGACATTTTTCGAAGGTGCTTTCCTCCATGTGTTCAAATCTTCTTTTTTCTCGACATTGTATACTTTATAGACAATAGTCTTTTCTTTAATTTTAATTTTTTATTATCCATCTGAACTATTCCATTTCTGCACGCTAATTTTATTTTTAATTTATTCCCATTCATGTGAAACCACTTATTCAAGTTCAAATTATTGATGCAATTTTATACCAATTGCTATTTTTACTTTTGTCCTGTTACTTTAGTTTGATTTTAATTATTACTTACTACATATAATTCAATTGTTATTATTATTTTTATTGTTAAAGTGAAAGCATCTGATATAAAATAGAAAAACGTTTTTGTTTCACTTTTAACACGTAATACTGAAATAGAAGAGAAGATATGATATTGCTATGGGCTCGCTCTAGGCAGGAAGTTGAACATTTCTTTTGCCCATGAAACTACATGGACCTTAAGTAAGGCATGTGTAAAATTTGAATGGAATTGGTTGTGTAGTTCTCAAGTTTTAGGGAATCGTAGTGGAGAAGATATGATATTGCTGTGGGCTCGCCCTAGGCAAAAAGTTCAAACGTTTTTTTGCCGATGACACTCCCCGGACCCTAAGTAAGGCATGTGTAAAATTTGAATGAAATTGGTTGTATAGTTCTCAAGTTTTAGGGAAACACACAGACAGACAGACAGACACACATTCTCAGTTTTATATATATAAAGATATCAAAATGTGACTGCGTGTGTATCGTTGGCGATTTTTTCCTCCGTCTTCCCTTCCTTGGATCTTTCCTTTTCCTATGTTTCTGACAAAGAGCTCCGCTCAAAACGTTAAATCCTCCTTCTTTCTTTCCTTTCCTGAGCGTCCAATAACACTATACTTGTTCCATATCCTCGCGTTGTTGTGTTTTCTCTGTGTTTTCATGTTTGGATTAACTATATATATGTATATATATATATATATATATATATATATATATATATATATATATTATATATATATACATGGCGCACCAACTCAGATATGCTAACGAATTTGACTATGTACGAATCATTAACTTACACATTAGACTGCACACAACTGCCTCACATGCATATATGTATTCTTAAACCTACAGGTCTTCTTTCCTAGTATTTTAAGATTATATACTCTAGCCTGATATTCAACCAGGTCTGGTTTCATTTGTATATTTTTCACTCTATTCATTACGTAGGTTTTCGTACATCACACTTTTGCAGTATTTCACATGCAAGAGAACACTACAATGTATACGGAAATCACCTTATCAATACTCAAGTTCTTTTCAGTTAGATTACCAGCTGCTCATCTTTACAATTTAAACAGCATTTCTGTTCCTGCATTCACCTATTCTAATGCATATACCTGTATACACTTCATCTCTACATTTCCTGTACTTTGTCGTTTTTGTTGAATACTCTGTTACCTGTCATTTCAGTGGCAGGGGTTCCTATAATAGGAATGTTGGTAGAGTCCCAACCACCAACTTATTGCCAAGGAATCGAACTCGAATACTGTGCTCACATGTAAAAATAACTAGATAACACAAAGAGAATTCTGTCAAAATAGTGATGACGCCAGCAAACAACTACCCATTCAAATCTTATATAAACACATTAAGAACTTATTTTAATTAGTAGCTGGACTTAGTTGTTATGAACAAATATTTTTTAGATAAGCAACATGTTGAAATCTCATTGATGATTTTTACTTTGACGACCTTTTCTTTGACATACTACATAGATGGATATACATAGATGGTTTATCTGATAACTGCTCAGTGGTCGAACGCAACCAAAATCAATGGCTGCAGAAATTTATGCCACTCAACCTCTGCTACTGAATTTGACGACTTCAGTTCACTCAGCGACAGCTACTATCATTGCTGACCCACATCTCCCATGAAGTACCTTCTTTCTGTCGTTCGTCGCAACATCTTTTTGGTAATGAGCATTTTGCAATACCTGAGATTAGGAATGTTTATTATGTACACTGTGTATTTTAGTCTAACTAGTGTTCTCATCTTGATAGCTGCTTTCATTACGTTTCGGCTGTTCAACACCCCAGCCTTCTTGAGGTGTCTTGTGCTGAGCTGTGTACACCCGTGGATCAAATAAAGGGTTAGGTTTGAAATTCCGATACAGCAAGCGAGTTCAAGAGTTCAACGCAAGACACCTGCAGAAGGCTGGAGCGTACAACGTTGTGAAGGCAACAAACAATATCAAGACAGCAATCCGACTAATATAATCAGTATACATTAAATATTTTGAATGTGGAACTTCACTCAGATTTTTGTTCTTCCGTGCGTAAACCAACCAAAATATTCTTAACCGAAATTCATTATAAAAAAACAATAGTGTAAAACACTTGCAATGCAAACAAAAGTAAATATAATATAAAAGGTGTTTACTAAACTCTAATCGTACATGACAAAAGTGAAACTATACATCATTTGAAGTGAAGTAAAAATTGTAATACTATCATTGTGAACATAGCGTAGGTTCTTCATCAATTTATGGCATAGAAGTTAATAAAATTTGTAGCTGATTCACAGGCAAGTAAAGCTTTTGAAGATTGGCAAGTATTCATAAAATCGAAACTTTCAGAACTAGATGCTGTGTTATTTAAGTAGTTTAGTGCAAAGAGACCTGAGGGGTATAACGATTTCGGGATCAATCATCATTGAAAGGGTCAAGCAGTTTCATGAATATATGGACTTGCCGGAGGCTAGCGTGTTTTCAGTTGGATGGTTTGGAGACTTGCTGATATGACGTGACATTCGTAAGCTTAAATTCTCTGGCTAATAGACGTCAGCAAATATTCAGGTTTCTAAAGAAATACATTTAGATAATTGATGACCTACTTAAGAAGGAAGATTTCACCCTTAGTAATATTTGTAACATAGATGGAATTGTATTTGCTGCATATAATCCTGCCTTGTGAAAGGGAAACGAGACCTGCAAGTTTGCTGCATGTGTTAGCGATGAATTATGCATTTTTTGGAAGACTATCTTTCAATACATCGGCAGGTCCTTGGGTGTCAGAGTAGTATATTCTCTCTCTCTCTCGCGCGCTCTCTCTCTCTCTCTCTCTCTCTCTCTCGCTCTTTTTCTTTCTCTCACTCTCTCTCTCTCTCGCTCTCTCAGACACACTCACACGCGTGCACACACACAAACACACACACACACACACGCTCGCATACACTCACACACATATCTTTGCACACACACACGCACACATACACACATATCTTTGCACACACACACACACACGCACACACACACACACACACACACACACATTTATATGGAGAATACATACAAGTTATCTGTTCCTATGCAGACGCTCATTTTCACCGAAACTGCTTGCCACCATATTTCCTTTCACGAAGTGGGAACAACGAATAGACGATTGTGGTTGTGAATCACCGCTTATTATTCACCATGAAACGCGTAAATACACGGTTCGTGATTGCGTGCATATAATTACGTACAACTAATGCATGTATGCATATGTGAAACTATGTATGAACATGTATACGAGTTTCTGGCTTTGGGTAAATGTTCCTGGCTTTGCGAAAAAGTTCCTAGCTTTGAGTAAAACAAAATATAGGAGGACCAGTTAATTATAATTTTATTCATCATATTCCTCTCCCTGATTTACACACTTATCGCAGTCGTCCTTCAGTGTAAAAGAACTCAGAAGGTTAGGACTGTAACAAGTCCCTTCGCGGTACCCTTAAAGCCAGGTAGGTTTCAGCACCCCCTCGTATGTATGTACATTTGTATACACGCAGGTATGGCTGTATAGTTAAGGAGCTCACTTTTCAATCTCGGGTGCGTTCAGCCACCACAGTGTCTTATATTATATAATGCTGCGCTTGACAACTGGTACTGATTTGTTTACGACCCCGTGGACTAGGATTCGGCAAAAAAGACCGATATAATAAGTACCAGACTTGAAAAATAAGCACTGGTGTCGATCTGTTCGACCAAACCCGTCAAGGCGGTGCCCGAGCATGACTGCAGTCAAATGTCTGAGACAGGTAAAAGATGAAAGAAATACGCAAAGCTGGAAATAAGTGTACCTGTACATATGAAAATATATATGCATATGTTATTCATTAACGTATATATATATATATATATATATATATATATATATATATACACACAAAAGACAATATTGACACCGGCCTTATTTGAACTCAGAGTATGATAGGTTGGAAGAAATTACGCGAAGCATTTTCTCCGACGTGCTACCGTTTCTGGCAAGTAACCACGTTGAAGACGATCGATCATCTTAATAATAATAATGATAATAATAATCCTTTCTACTAAAGGCACAAGACCCGAAATTCTGGGGGAGGGGGTTTAGTAAATTACATCGACCCCAGTACGTAACTGGTAAATGTCGGCCGTAGCGACGGACGACATGCCGCTAAGTATTTTGCTAGCGTGCTAACGATTCTGCCAGCTCGCCGCCCTAAGTTGTTTCAAATTTTTGGTACAAGGTCAGAAATTTCGTGGATGGAAGTAAGTCGATAACATCGAACCCAGTGTTCAACTGATACTTATGTTATCGACCCCGAAATGTTGAAAAGCTAAGTCGACTTCGGTGGAATTTGAACTCATAGGGTAAACACGGACGAAATGCCGCTAAGCACTTCAACCGGCATGCTAATGATTCTGCCAGATCGTCGGCTTTAATAATGATAAAAATACTAATAATAATAATAGTAATAATAATAATAATAATAATAATAATAATAATATAATAATAATAATAATAATAATAATAATAATCATAAATAAATAAATAAATAAATAGGTAAATAAACATACGCACAAATATAACATCTCGTATTTAAATTGCTTGTTCGCCTGTATAGCAAAGAAGAGAATCGTTTTGCCAAAAATGCATAATACAGATAAACCTTTTCGTTATCAAAGGAATACAAAATATATTTATTTGATAAAATTTCCTTTGTTTTAAGTTTTCTTTTAATCATAAAGTCCTCAGCATTCCTATATAGCTGCTATGTCAATCAATTTAGATTATCTTTTATACGAAGTGGTTAGGAATCAATGGTCTATTAAACATAACAGTACATTATTATTAACTTTACTGAAGGAGAAAGAAATATAGGGAAGTATGTAATGAAAGTATTTCTTTAGGATCAATTGTGTTCACAATTCATTATTAGTGTAACAGATAATTAGTATTAGTAATTGTAAACTTGTGGAGGCGCAATGGCCCAGTGGTTAGGGCAGCGGACTCGCGGTCGGAGGATCGCGATTTCGATTCCCAGACCGGGCGTTGTGCGTGTTTATTGAGCGAAAACACCTAAAGCTCCACGAGGCTCCGGCAAGGAGTAGTGGTGACCCCTGTTGTACTCTTTCGTCCCAAATTTCTCTCACTCTTTCTTCCTGTTTCTTGGGTAACTCGGCGATGGACTGGTGTCCTGTCCAGCTGGGGGAACACAGAAATCGGGGAACTGTGCCTATGAGCTTGAAAAAGGCGCGTAAAATAAACAAAATAAAAAATATATTGTAAACTTAGTTTGAAATTTATACACATGACCTGGCTGTGTACTAAGAAGTTTGCTTCCCAACCACATGGTTCCGGGTTCAGTTCCACTGCGTGATACTTTGGCCAAGTGCCTGCTACCATAGATTCGGTGGACTGAAACTGAAAGAAGACCGTCGTATATGTGTGTGTGCGTGTATGTCGTTGTGTCTGTGATTGTCCCCCACCACCGCTTGACAACGGCGTTGGTGCGTTTAAGTCCCCGTAACATAGCAGTTCGGCTAAGAACCTACAGAATTAGTTCCAGGCTTTAAAATAAAGTACTGGGGTCAAATAGCACTTTTAAAATTCTTCAAAGTGGTGCAGTTCTCACTACAGCTAGTAGATACCCGTCAGTTGTTCGATGAAGACGTTTAATTTCAGCCATTTTCAGATACGTTTTCTTATGCATCCTATCACGTACATGTTTAGAATTCCATCTCCAATCCATGTGCTTTTTCAACCGATGTCACCCATTTTGAAGACTCACAATTATGCAATTAGCATTAACGCATACTCTCAGTTGATTAGTTGTTCGTCTCTGTGTCAAGGGAGATAATAATCGTGCCAGAATCCATATTATTAATAATTTTTGTTATTGGAAAGAATTTAAAAATAATCTTCATGCATTTATTTGATTAAAATTTCTTAATGTTTTACTTTCAAATATAAGTCTTAAGCATTTGTGTATAGACGTTATTTTGATGTAGTTGGATCTGTTCCAGATGAACAACAAAAAACTACGCTCAATTCTTTTCCCTCTCTCACTCCTTCCTATCTCTCTCACTTCTCTCTATCTCTTTTACGGAAGTAGCTACATTCATTGAGAAAATGTTTGATGTACAATGTACAGGACTTTTCACCAGTAATAGTGTTAGATTGAGCGACGTTGGAAGCACTTTTCTTTGTAGCAATTTTCTTAGAAATACAAATAAAGCAAAGAAGTAATTCAATGTGCTGTATGCACTGAAATGGATATAAAAAAAGATGATATACATACATACATACATACATACATACATACATACATACATACATACATACATACATACATATATGGTTAATCCAAACATGAAAGCACAACAAAGCACAACAACGCGAGGACGTGGAACAAATATAGTATTATTGGATGCTCAGGAAAGAAGGAAAGAAGGAGGGTTTAACGTTTCGAGCGGAGCTCTTTGTCGGAAACATAGGAGAAGGAAAGATCCAGAGAAGGGAAGACAGAGGAAACAAATCGCCAACGGTACACACGCAGTCACATACACACACCCATATACATACATAGACATTTATATACATCCATAGCTCGCAGCCTCACACAATTAAGCACATTTAATTGCTCTTGCCGATGGTATAAGACTTGATCGTACATTAACAACCTTACCTCCATTACCGGACCTCCGTTACAGTGCCACATTACCAGAACAGCTGATGCATAGACATATATACATATTTATGCATATCTATATGTTTGAATATATACGCAGGCATTGATATATACACATACATGCACACTCGCACATGTCTTTGTCTTTACAAAAGCGAATAAAAATTACTCAATGCCTATACTTCTGGTTATATATTTATACAGCATTGGGTGCTGAAATAAAAAAAATGACAAGCTCGCCTGTTTTATGAACTTACAAACTATTGCAACGTACACTCAATAGAGAAATGATGCCATAATAACAATATACCAAAACAGCAAAATATTCTGAGGTCGACAATGTTACAATATTCAGGTACATGCTTATCTTAACTGTCTATATTGAAAATAAAATGAAGGCAAATTTGTCCTAATCTCATGGTCACAAGAAATGGAATGTAAACGTTTTCTACATAGTTATACGAATCAAGCATAACGGCTATGTAACACTAAGGGCGTGTTATATCAGATTTTGAAACCTATAAATTACTGATACGTTAAATGTTTTGTTTCAATCCGATAATGTGCTACAGAATATATCTATAACTTTTAACTAATATTGCAGCAAGCAAAGATATTGCATCACGTTTTGCCAAAAGCTTGGTGATACTCAAGCTCAAAACATCTGGAAGATTCAAAGGCTTTTGGCGATCATGCCACCGGCAAAACTCAGATCATGCAGTGGTACGGCACGACCGCTTCAGATATGGTCAAGAACAACATGTCTTGTTCGACAGGCTCTCTATTCTCCTGACTCGGCACTGTGTGACTTCTGGCTCTTTCCTAAAAGAGAAAACCATGCTTAAAGGCAAGCGATTTAAGCAGTTGGAGGAAATTATGAGAAAAACGACGGCGGAGCTCCATATTATATCAGTGAAGGCTTTCCAGAGGTGTTACCAGCAGTGGGAAAACCACCGGAAGAAGTGTATGAACTCCCAAGGGAGTGTTTTAAAGGTGGTAATTTTTTTTCTTTTTATGTCTAACGGTCGGATACTTTTTGAACGAACCTCGTATACGTTCAATTGCAAAAGGCATAAATAAATAGATTACGCCTATTAATTCATGTATATAGTAGAGACAGATAAGGATAGTAATTATTAGCTGGTGAAATCTCAGCATACGATTGACTCTGATCTGGGTTATCCTACTTTTTTCAGTCCCCGAGGTTATCGTAGATATATTTATATATACAGTGTAAGATCGCCTTTCGTACAGTTTATACATTCTTGTGTAATCCTAAGCGCGTGCACACACACACACACACACACACGTACACCTGTGTGTTCACAAAAAGTGAGACAAATCTATTTACGTTATACACTTCTGTCCATTACTAGGGAAGCCTTTGCTAACGTGATGTTCATAAAACTGGTCTAATTAATATCAGAAACTGTCAGCACAGAGTTATTGTGCAGTTTCTACAAGAACCGCGTCACAATCATTGCGATCTTCGTTACATGGCAGCTTCATGATAAATGTGGGAAAGAACAAAGCCAGTTGCTATTCATCATATCTGTATTTCTGCTCAAGGATTTTCACATTGTAAATAGGAAACGTTTCTGCAATGTTCTCAGAAAGTTCTCACGCTCACTTTGACGTTATTTCAGGAAGTCAGCGTTTCTATTTTTCTGCACGGGCGCAAGAAATGGACCACGTACAATCGACACGTTAAGACGCAAGAGACATATTATATCAAGCATCCCAAGCAGATCCTGTTAGTCATATGGCGAGATAGTATGACACAAAGACCTCGTGAAGTTCATTTTGCAGAGAAGCAACATCCATCCATCAAGGGCGAAAAACATCACTAGCAGTCGTTCATTTTGCGATCTCACTGCTGGAGTGGAACTGAAAATATAGAGGCTAAAAAGACTTAGTAATACCAAGAGAAGTGGGAAAAGGAATGCGTACAAAGGAGTACTTCACGTTTGCGACTAAACATTTGCATATCCTGTCAGCGATCAAAACTGCTCATCAACGTTTGGGACATACAATTATCAAGGTATTCAGAAATAAAGATGGTCATCAACGAATGCAATGGACACACATAGGTAAGAAGTATGTGTCTATGTGTGTGTACATATGTCTCTGTATATTCATGCATACATATATTAGATTGAAAGGGATATTGCAATATGATCTGTATTTGGTCGGAATGAATAAACTTAATATTAACTCAGAATCACACGAATGAAAATAGGTTCAAAAGTTTAATAGCTGCTGTACAATATCAAAGAAATTCGCTAGGAAAGACATTAAGAAAGGTCTTAAAAACTAACTCTAAATAACTATTGTCTGGAAATGTATGGTTGAAATGACTGTCTTGTCTCTCGTTGCCCATTTGTATCTGAAACTGATTATATTGAAAGGAAAAAAGTTGACAAGTTTGGCAGCTTTATGAATTTGGAAAATATTGTTACACCAAATCGATACAGAAAAGTTGTGGTGCACACATCATATCGAAATATCAAAATATTTTGAAAATGACAAACTTGTAATATTCTAGAACATAACTGTCTAATCTGTCTAAATGAAAAAGAAAATGAAGGCAAAGATACCCTAGATATACTGTTCTATACATAGATGTAGCAACCACAACGAGCTAAAAATATTCTTCTTATATAACGGGAGAGGTTATGAAAATATAATGTCACAAATTTAAGATCGAAGTGTAAATTACGTTAAACGCAGACTCGGATTAGTACGATAATAACAATTCACTTAATAATAACAATGATCACTTGATCGGTAACAACTTCGACTACAGGGGTTTAAAAATGAAAGAGTTAATCCTTACAAATGGATGATATTCTTGCTCTTTTAGAAGTATTTTCTCTTTAGACAGTAGAGTCTGCAGAGCCTTCGATCTGCTGGGCCTCCGATTCCAGAGATAAACATCAACAAGACTACCAAAATCTCGGCGGGTTCTAATGCAAAGTAGCATTTAGCCGAATTCATTATCAGCTTCAAAACAAAGCTGAGAAAGTAGAGGAAGTAAAAACGTTTGTTTCTCAGTAAGTCGTCTATCAACCGGACTTAACATATTTCTGAATTCCGACCGTGTCAATATAAAGAAAAATTTATGCGGAGTTAGAGGTCCACATATGTTACGATTGAAGAAAAGTGGAATACATTAATAAGAAAAATGTCGACCAAAATATTTCTGCTGCTCATCCAAATTGTCACTGAACAATACGTTATATATGCCAGCGCTCAGAGAAAGTGGCAGATAGAAGAGGGCATAAAAGTCTGCTAATCTTATTCCAAAATGTCTATCTGCTTATTAAGTCTGATAATAAGAGAAGAATTTTAGGGTCCGTCACACTATCAAATGTTGATTTTAATGATTTATAGAGTACTAGAAATATGCAAAATAACAGATTGTTTTTCTATACCATTCACTTCAGTTCCTGGCAACTGCTCGTGATCAAAATCAAATTGCGTACTGCCAGAATTGATTAGAAATTAGCACTTTCCACCATCCGCCTCATGCTTGTTCATGTGTATTTTGCCTTTCCAACCTTTTCTGCGTTAGTTAAATGAGTGGGGAACACACGACAAATATTCTTTCCTACGCTATGTAGTGATGGGCTAGTCGATTAGATCGACCCCAGTACGCAACTGGTACTTAGTTTATCGACCCCGAAAGGATGCAAGGCAAAGTCGATCTCGGCGGAATTTGAACTCAGAACGTAAAGACAAGACGAAATACTGCTAAGCATTTCGCCCGGCGTGCTAACGTTTCTGCCAGCTCGCCGCCATCACCCGACTAAATATTAAATGCCAAACGGTTTAAGATGTAACAAAAACACATTGCAAAACTTCCAATTCAGCATCCATAGAAACTATACTTTGACATGCTCTGAGTATTTGATTAAATTAATAAAAATCATTCTAAAACAGTCTTCCTTCATAACCCCTCTTTTTAACTGATCTACAACCCTAGGTCAAGTTAGACAAAATTGAATGGTGTTACATTTTGTAAATGATAATATTCAAACACTGATGAGAGTGCTTTGAATGACTTTATTCACTGGATATCCTTGTGGATTATGTAGAATTTCTAAAATTCATTATTCTAATAGCGCTAGCGGGCAGACTGGTGCTGCAAGTTGAGGATAAGCTCTGCAATTAGTGATATCTGGACAGTTTTCCTCCGGCCAATTCAGTTTGGAAAGAATAAATGAATGACTAAATAAATGAATACATAAATAATGCTGGAGAAGTTGAGTACTGGCTCATATCCACTCCAACAAACATAATTTCATGTATAATTTGAGGAAAAGTTAGAAAGACAAGTACATCCACCAAAATCTATTATGAAAAGTAGATTAAAGAAGATATTTTCGCGAGTATGAAACGAGCCAACATTTTCGTTTCGCGCATATTTCGCTTGTAGTCATTTGGTGGTTTTTCCCCTGCTTTTGAAGTCCTTTATTAACAATATAACAATATATCTAAAATTTGCCTTTGCATTCATATATAAACGTGCGTGTGCAAAGGTGTGTGCAAATAACATCTTATCTGTCTGTCTGTCTATCTATCTATCTATCTATCTATCTATCTATCTATCTATCTATCTATCTATCTATCTATCTATCTATCTATCTATCTATCTGTCTGTCTGTCTTTCTGTCTATCTATCTATCTACCTAAAAGATCCAAGCAAGGGGGGCGTCATAGATAATTTCAGGTCCATCACTCTGCTGAACGCAGATTTGAAAATTTTGGCCAAGGTGTTAGCCGAGAGGTTGGCGCTTGTCATCGAGAAACTAGTCGACAAGGCGCAAACGTGTGCCGTGCCGGGTAGGAATATCCATGACAACCTCCATCTGATGCGCTACATCATAGACAGGGTAGTTATGGATCCTGGCATGGGTGGGGCGCTGATCAATTTGGATCAATCCCAAGCTTTCGATAGGGTAGACCATCACTTCTTGGAGGCTGTCCTTAAAGCGGCTGGTTTCGGTCCCGTCTTCCGCGGTTGGATCGCTGTCTTATACAGCGGCATCCACTCAGTACTTCGCGTAAATGGTCATCTGTCCAAACCTTCTAACATCATGCATTCGGTTCGTCAAGAATGCCTCCTCACATCGCTTCTGTATGTATTGACTCTTGAGCCACTACTGCGGAAACTGGCGACGCTGAGGAGCATCCCACGAGAGCTGGGATGCGGGAGGAGCGTGTCTGCATACGCGGACGACGTCACCGTCATAGTGTCGAGCCACGAGCACATCGACCTGGTCGGTGAGACACTAAAAGAATACGAAGCGGTAACGGGAGCGAAAATTAACCGGGAA
>NC_042997.1:10189801-10202301 GCF_006345805.1 Octopus sinensis | reverse complement strand
CAAGAGATTTATATTTTCGTTATGTTCTAATAAATTATTATTACAAGATTATGACTGACATGATATATGTTATTTAATTAAGGATTGATAATATACTTCTGTTCAATAGCTTGCTGTATGTATTTTGATATATTATTAAATCTGATGTACGTTTTTTTCAAATCTTTAATGGGCGCCATATTTATGGTATTTCTTACATTAAACTTGGTTTCTGCGTAGTAAAATTCGATGTAAATAATTATTTGAATATCTTTTGTTAACTTCGATTATTGTAATCAATTAATTTCTACATGTTGCTGCTTTTATGGAGAAATATTTAAAGACCATTCGGAAGTGAGATTTTATTACTTAAATTTTATTGTTTGTACAGACATACGGTATCACCACATAAGAAGAGTAACTATTTTCGTTTTGTATGTATGTGTTTATATTGGAATCTGATATGCGATATGTATTTTGTTTTAGCATTTCATCATGTATGTATGTATGTATGCATGTATGTATGTATGTATGTATGTATGTATGTATGTATGTATATGTACTCACAAGTACACACACACATACATACACACAAACACACATAAGCACACACACGTACAGATATTTATATCATATAAGTCTTCAAATAGACTGAATCTTTGTCTGTGAGATTTTAGACATTTAAATAAAACGAAGTTTCTGTTGATACACAACACACACGCACACACACACACACAACACACACACACACACACACACTAACACACACACACACACACACACACACACACACGAACACACATACATACTCACACACACACACACGCATTCATATACACACGCACACATATATGAGAGGCTGTTTATTAATACGTCTGGCAAGAAATGAATTGAACATCTTCCACAGCGACTGTTTTAGAAGCGTAGTGGCGGCAGCTGATTGGGCAGAATTCCCAAGTGTGGTATGTTGGACAGAGCAAAGTCTATAAAGCATGTTCTGTATTCTAATCTAGTGATTTCTGTGATGACTGAGCCAAGTTCAAAGAACGCCTTTTGGAGTTATTCCCAAATCTATTTTCTGCGGACAACTTGATAGATCATCCGTGTCTCATATCTAGTGAGTGACGTCTGCAAAGCATACACAATCTCTGAGGCAATGAATGTCGATACCTTATTGGGAACTTAGGAAATTGACTGATGACGATGCAATATTCTCGTGAAGATGTGTTTCGATGTAAGAGCCTGATACTAAGTCGACAAATGACTTGCCATTTACGTTCTGAGTTCAATTTCCGCCGAGGTCGACTTTGCCTTTCATCCTTTTGGGGTCGATAAATTAAGTACCAGTTACGCACTGGGGTCGATCTAATCGACTTAAATCCTTTTGTCTGTCCTTGTTTGTCCCCTCTATGTTTAGCCCCTTGTGGGCAATAGAGAAATAACTAAGTAGACAAATGACATTGGTGAAAATATGTGAATCCCAACATGGCATCACTCATCTAGTCATGCCCTCCCTCGTTCGCACACTTCTTTACTCATTCGTCTGTTTCTCCCTCAGTTATCTCTTCATTTAGTCTCTTCACTTATTTACCCACTCTGTCATGTAGTCACTCTCTCAATTCTCTATTCTCGGGCTGACTAACTGACTAAATCACTCATTTTCTTTCTTACTCAACAGTCCTTCACAAATTCACTTTTTCTCTCATTTCCTCACACGTTCACTCACTTATACACTTTCTCACTCTTTCATTTCCTCTATGAAATTTTTACTCAATCACTCAAGCATTCACTGTTTTGTTAATTTCCCCACCTGCTCCCTCCCTCACTCACTGACTCACTAACCCACTGACTCACTCCCTCTCTCCCTCACTCACTAACACACTCACTCACTCACTAACCCACTCACTCACTCAATCACACACTCACTCACTCACTCACTCACTCACTCACTCACTCACTCACTCATTAACCCACTCACTCACTCATTCATTCACTCGCTTGCTCACTCACTTACTCACTAACCCACTCATTCACTTACTCACTTACTCATTTACTCATTTATTCACTCGCTCGCTCACTCACTCACTCATTCACTCACTCACTCTCTAACCCACTCACTCACACACTCACTCACTCGTTCACTCACTCATTAATCTACTCACTCACTCATTCATTCACTCGCTCGCTCACTCACTCACTCACTCACTCACTCACCCACTCACTCACCCACTCACTCACTTACTTACTCATTCATTCATTCATTCACTCATTCACTCACTCACTCACTAACCCACTCACTCACTCATTCATTCACTCGCCCTCTCGCTCGCTCGCTCACTCACTCACTCACTCACTCACTCACTCACCGACTCACTTCATTATTAATTCACTCACACTCTTTCTCATTCCTTCGTCATGGGAAAAGAGGCAAAGTTGTTGGTCGTCAATTAATGTTAAGATCAAATATCTTTGTATTAATATATGCGGCAAAATCGTGCATGAGGAGTATTATCTCTGCTAAGAAACAGGCTAGGACCTGGAGAACGAAACGCAGAATGAGCAATACAAAAAGAGAGATTGATGCGTCGATGGACTCAGAATATATGGATAGGGGCAGAGAACATAAGCTACGACTGAATAATGAGAAGGAAGGTGGTTCAGAGTGGGCAGCATGTGTCTACTAGCTAGCAGTTGTAGTGAGTTGGTGAATATTTGCCAATCAATTGACTAAAGTTCTTTTGGCTGAGACCTTGGACGTTGGTTGCTTGGTCTACAATGTTTATGCATGATACCGAAGCAGTAATCTATTTCTTTGCTACCCACAAAGGGCTAAACACAGAGAGGACAAACAAGGACAAACGGATTAAGTCGATTATATCGACTCCAGTGCGTAACTGGTACTTATTTAATCGACCCCGAAAGGATGAAAGGCAAAGTCGACCTCGGCGGAATTTGAACTCAGAACGTAACTGCAGACGAAATACGGCTACGCATTTCGCCCGGCGTGCTAACGTTTCTGCCAGCTCGCCGCCTTTCATCGCGACGACGACATCATCGTTGGACGACGAAGTGATCGGCGGGGAAAGCCGCCGCCGCCGCCATCGTGGATTTTACGTATTTTCTTACTCCGAATGAGAATGCTAGTAGCAAGGAAAAAGGTCGTGAGGTCTAACGCTTGTAGTGATTTCCAAAGTTTTATTTATGCATTTGGAAGTTAAATGATGTGAAGTGCAAAATTGTATCCTTGACATGAATAATAATAATGTCTCCGAGTTATAGAAACAGACTTTGGTGGATGAACTTTGAAGTCAACCAAGATGATGACTTCAAAGATGAAAAATTCCTTAGTGCAAGTTGTACTGAAACAGTTATTGTTGCGCAGAAAAACTCAAAATGTGGTTGAAGAAAAGAGATGTTGAGCTTCAGTAACTAGAAATCTATGTCGAAATCTATGTTGAATAGCTAAGTGGTTGCATTTGGATACGCACTAACTCTATGTTGAAATCTATGTTGAATAGCTAAGTGGTTGCATTTGGATACGCACTAACTCTATGTTTCTGATTGTATCTAAAATATAGATAGTAGCCTGCATAAAAGAGATGGGCTATGTCTGTGGTTTGATAGATACGCACCTTTGTAAGAAATCAGAATTACATTATTATAGGAAATGATGGATCGGATCCATATCAGACCGAAGTCCACAAATGTTCATAAGGAGATGAGAGACTTATCCACTGGATTAACTGTTGTTTCTAATTTTGTTCAATTGTTCATAATATACTTATAAAAGATTTAGTGAAAGTTGGGAAGGATGAGGAAGCTAAAACTCATGAGTTATCGTTAACTACTTATTCGATCTCTAAGTATTTCAATTGGTCGTGAATCACCGCTGGTCAGCCTCTGAAAATCATGGTCACGGTGGGTTGCTAGTCATAAACATTGAATTTATAAATGTATAATAGTAAATATAAATCTTTACCATGCATTTTATTTCGAATTGTGACCTATAAAAAAATTCCCTAGCGAACACAGAACATGGACTATAAAGCTAATAAGGTTAATTTTTTTTTCCTTTACGAAGACTCGGAATGTTGAAAGAAAGAATGAAATGTTCATTGCTGTTACGTAAACTATTGTACGCCGTTAGTTACTATGTATTAGATGGATATGTTTCTGAAATATCTAGTACGTTTCCTATGAATCACGATTTGTAAAATGTCATTAGCCACATTTACTCCTCAGTCATCGATGAAGTTTTAATGTAAATATTTCGAAGAAATAAGGCACTTCTTCATCTAATTTTATCTTTCATTCCGCAACAAGGCGATTGTCTGAATTTATAAATGAAACATTTCTAAGTTTATTAAATGTCTCAGAGATCAAATACTTAGATTTTGTTAGTGTTGTTTAACCTTAAGCCAGGCATTACTCTCTATTACTCTTTTACTTGTTTCAGTCATTTGACTGTGGCCATGCTGGAGCACCGCCTTTAGTCGAGGAAATCGACCCCAGGACTTATTCTTCGGAAGCCTGGTACTTATTCTATCGGTCTCTTTTTCCGAACCGCTATGTTGCGGGGTCGTAAATACACCAGCATCGGTTGTCAAGCGATGTTGGGGGGGGGGGAGGACAAACACAGCCACACAAATATATACACACACATACATATATATACATACATATATACGACGGGCTTCTTTCAGTTTCCGTCTACCAAATCCACTCACAAGGTTTTGGTCGGCTCGAGGCTATAGTAGAAGACACTTGGCCAAGGTGCCACGCAGTGGGAATGAACCCGGAATCATGTGGTTGGTAAGCAAGCTACTTACCACATAGCCGATCTATGGTAAAGGCGATCCAGATTGTACCGGGCATCTATTTTCATACATGGTATATCTAGGAATATGTTACATAATACGCTGCAGAATTTGAAAGTTAGCCTTTACTACTAGCAAGAAAGTCATCTAAATGTAAACAGTAGTTGACAAGGGAAATAACTCCTGATAGAGTTCTCTCCCATAGAAAAAAACTATCGTTCACAACATCCTTACGTATATATACTTGATTGACTTCAGTAATTGTCACAAGTAAATCAGTTTGTCCAGGACGTGTATTTACTGGATAACATCCTATGCTTCTACACTTAGTACTATAAATATATAGAGAATCAAGTGCGTATAATTTATACATACTTGAATATAGATTCTACAACATTTCTCACTGCATCACATTATCTTATTGTGATGCTAACTTATGGATTCTTCTTCTTCTTTTTCTTCTTCTTAATATTATTATCTATCTATCTGTCTGCCTTTGTGAACGTATGCGGCTCTTTGTCTATATGGCTGCCTGATTCAAAATGTGTACAAGCTACTATGTACACACACACACGCACTACCTCCGAAACACGCAATGAATCAAAACAGGAGCAGCTGAAGAAGGGGAATGTTCCTTGTGTTGTTGTCTTGTACTCTGTTTTTTCGTTGTTAAAAGAAAAGTCCGTTTCCTTGTTTTGTTTTTATGTTTTCGTTTCTCGTTTTGTTCTACGTTTATTTGTGGTGTCCTGTACCCATATATGCATGTATATATACATATAGATATAGGTATATACACACACACACACACATATATATATATATATATATATATATATGTATGCATATGTTTTATTTATCAAATTGTTATTATATATATATATTATATATATATATATATATATACATATATGTGAATGTGTGTGTATGTGTGTGTGTGTGTGCATATGTATTTATATATGTATGTATCCATGTATGAATGACCGCGTGTGTACCGTTGGCGATTTTTTTCCCTCTGTCTTCCCTTTTCTGGATTTCCTTCTCCTATGTTTCCGACGAAGAGCTCCGCTCGAAACGTTAAACCCTCCTTCTTTCCTTCTTTCCTGAGCGTCCAATAATACTATATTTGTTCCACGTCCTCGCGTTGTTGTTTTTTTTTTTGTGCTTTCTATGTATGATGTAAGTATATATGGCTATACGTGTGTGCGAGAGTGTGTATATGTATATGTGTGTGTGCATGTATGTATGTATGTATGTATGTATGTATGTATGTATGTATGTATGTATGTATGTATGTATGTATGTATGTATGTATGTATGCATGCATGTATGTATGTATGTACACATAAATAAAATATTTTTAATCTCGCACATGTGTATTGTAGGGTTAGTTGGGCACCGTCTGTGATAAAAACTGCAGCATGACGCAATTCACGCTTCCAGAAATTTGGAAACGACATATTGTACTGCTTGGCATTCGCGCTGGAAGCTCCAATGCGAACATTTCTCAGTGTTTGGGTGTGAATCTGAGAACAGAGCAATCTGGGGAGTGATAAAAATCAAGCATCCCGTCAACATCATGATGTTTGGAGTGATCACTAGGTTTGCCTTCATTCATCTTCCTATTCAACACAGAGGACTACATCAAGTGTCTTGAGGAGGTACATTACGGGGACAGTAAACACACCAAAAATTGTTGTGAAGCGGTGATGGGGAACACACACACACACACACACACACACACACACACACATACACACATCGACGGTAAAGCATAAATCAGAAAGAGAACCACACTTTAAGATATAGAGCAGTATATTATATAAGTGGAGCCGCAATGGCCCAGTGGTTAGGGCAGCAGGATCGCGGTTTCGATTCCCAGGCCGGGCGTTGTGAGTGTTTATTGAGCGAAAACACTTAAAAGCTCCGCAAGGCTCCGGCAGTGGGTGGTGATCCCTGCTGTACTCTTTCTCCCACTCTTTCTTCTGTTGGCTTGCTCGCTTAGCCAGCGGGGTGGCGTCATTCGAAGGATAAAACAATGCGAACGCATTGTGACCAGCGATGTATAACAACATCTGATGGTCTGGTCGGTCACGTGACCCCGTGTGATATTATATAAAGTCAGATAGGCCGGTTTATGGAGTAACTCTGGGTTTCACGTCCATAAAGCGCCTAGCTTTCCAGATCCCAAACCTGTTGGCCAATGGCCTCTATAGTAAGTCACTTAATTTAGACAATAATATATTCATCGTAGCCTGTATGTATGCGTATATATGTGTGTGTGTGAGAGTGTTCCCCATCGCCGCTTCACAATCATTGTTGGTGTGTTTACGTCCCCGTCACGTACCTCCTCCAGCCACTTGATGTAGTATATATATATATATATATATATATATATATATAATATATATATGTAAAAGTAAAAAATATACAAACTGGGACAATAACGTGAAACATTTAGAAGACGACATAAAAAACACGGACGGGACATTCGAAGCCCTCAATCATCAGTCAAGAACCGGATCATCTTCGCAATTTCGGCTGATTAATCTTGAGATTTTTTCCGATCTGGGCAACCCCCAAGGGAAATCTAAGCCAAGCGCATTAGATTCCTTGGAAGAAAGCCTCGAATGTATACAACACAGGGACGGAAAACGGACGATGTTACCAAACCTGTTGGCCTATGACCTCTCTACAAAATAAAGGAGGAAAAGACTTCGTTTCTCTGTCAACGACAGGGGATTGTCTCCCTTTGGCTAGCAGTCGCAAATGACCCTGTCATCGTGTGGCTCCCTGTTAGTAAAGAACACCCTCAACCCGTGGAGCATCCTTAACTCCAGAGCGGAAGTCTTCGGACCATGCTTGCACTTCGGACCATGCTTGCCTACTGGAAATCATACGATTGACAGCCAAAGGGAGATTATCCCCTATCGTTGACTGTAACAAAGTGTTTTCCTTCACCGTTTTCTAGAGAGGCCAAAGGCCAACAGGTTTGGGATCTGACGATACGCTATAAAGCTAACCTCTTTAGGACGTAATCCCATAAACCAGCCTTATCTAAATCTATGTATATATCTATATCTACGTCTATCTATCTATCTATCTATCTATCTATCTATCTATCTATCTATCTATCTATCTATCTATCTATCTATCTATCTATCTATCTATCTACTTTATTATTATAAAAGCTCCAAAAGCATCACAAAAATATCACGAAAAACTGTTAGTTAATGTCTCACGTTCCGGTTCGTCGGATAGTTTAGATTTAAAATTTGTGATATTTCTGCAGCTTTCACAATAATAAAGCACATTACTCTACTTCCAGTATTCGAGTACTGTTTTGTCCCGCCATCTTTCACATTTATGTGTTTACCTTGGTGTATATATATATATATATATATATATATATATGCACATACATACATACATGCATGCATACATACATACATACATACATATATATATATATATATATATACGTACATACATACATACATATATTTGCATATATGCTTATACAATTTATGCATAATATATATATATATATATATATAATATATATATTATATATATATATATATATATATATACATATATATATACATATATATGCTTATACACATTTATGCATATATATATATAATATATATTACACACCATACTCTCGCGCACAGTGACACACGCGCGCTCTCTCTCTCTCTCACACACACACACGCACGCTCGCACTCACACACAAACACACCCACATACATACATACATACATACATACATACATACATACATACATACATGCATAGATATGTGCATACATATAGAAGTACACACTTCAGTGTATACATTGACAATTCACCCGCCACACCAACTTAACCAGATATTTACAAAAACTAGCAACTCTCGTATCTAAAAATTTCTTGTCGCTTTGCTAGTGATCGACTTGAACTTCCTCAAGAACTTAAATAAAACTCAAAGAAAAATCATTCATGACTAATGAAGATCTGATAGTCTGCTCGTTATCAAATTTTGTGAGTAAGATTACTACGACAACGACTATTTGAGTTAAACAGGGGTAGATAATTCAATAAAATTGCATTGCAAAATTATTTCCCTTCTTTGCATGCATGTTTGCATAACGAAAGTGGGAAATTATACCGACGCTTGATTGAATTCCACGCTGCAATTGTTTATAATTAATAGATTTTAGCAAGAAATCATGCTATCTTTATACTGGAAATATAAAGAATTTTAATAAGGTTTGACAATCATGCTCATTAAGGAAAAATATATGATGACTGATAGAACAATCTATAATTCATCTGGAGTTCTCTCTAGTGAGGCAGATCTACATATACTCTACACGAACGGTGAGAATCATTATTAATAATGAAGATGATGATGATGGTGGTGGTGATGATGATTAAAAATAATAATTACAACCACAACAACACCAACCACATCAACAATAATAATAATAATACTTTCTACTGTAGGCTCAAGGCCTGAAATTTTGGGGAAGGAACTATTCCATTAAATCGACACCAGTGCTTAACTGTTAGTTATTTTATCGATTTCGAAAGGACCAAAGGTAAAATCGACCATAGCGGACTTGGCATCCAGAGCATGAAGACAAACAAAATATTGTTAAGCACTATGTCCGGCGTGTTAACCAAAATTCCAGCTCGTCGGTACAGAGACGTCCTCAGATCCGATACTAACTTTGGTTAGTTACATTATTTTACTCCCTTCAGGTCTGTCTTTAAACCCGGCTTAAGTATGTTGGTACTTGTAATTTATGGTGGATCTTTCACTCTATTCCTTCAATTTCTAAGTCAGAAAGTATTTCCTCTTCCTCGATACACAATAGGTAGTCTGCAAGACATTGTTCAATGAGTTTAAACACTCTTACGTCATCTTAAATATTCAACATTCTTTTTCCAGAATCCTCGCTTCCTTGCTTAATTTCTTCAATAATATTCCATTGATATCTTTTTCCAGTTTTTTCCCCCACAGTGTAAGAGGATGATAAGCAGCTCATTGCTGCTGGGCCTCAAAAAAAATAAAAGCTGAAAAACTGTGACCAGAAGCGCAGTTTCAGTTACATAGTTGTTTTCATATTACCTTTGGCCTATAAGGCGGCGAGCTGGCAGAATCATTAGTGCGCCGGGCAAAATGCTGAGCGGCATTTCGTCTGGTTTAACGTTCTCAGTTCAAATTCCGCCGTGGTCAACTTTGCCTTTCATCATTTCGGGGTCGATAAAATAAGTACCAATGTTACCTTGGGTCTCATACAGTCACATGTAGATAGCGACTTTAGGGTTATAATACTGTAGGTGATTTTTTTTTTTTGAGACACCAAATATATGGGTTTTTCTAAGCAATGGCTAAAGTGATTCTTCACTCCTCGCGGCAGATTTGACTTTGCCTATGATCCGTAGTTTTATTGAGACATCACCTCTAGGCAGATGGTTGGCAAGACTTAGATCTATCTATACATATTGAGACATGTCATACAGCGCTCGTTGACATCTCCGTACTTCGTCCTTCACTGATCACATGCATTTTCGATCATGGTCCTGTAGAACAGATATTAGGTTCCCGTCGGTCTGTTGTGACAGGATATTGGCTTGAAAATACATTTCCGTGTACAAATATATGTAGATTCAGTTTGGATGGCCGTTGACTCTTTTGGGTCCATCCCCCGCTTGCAATTGTCTGTTTTTGTACGGTGTTCAAATATGTAAAAATAAAAAGCAAAGAGCAAAACAAATAAGCTACAATATCATCCACTACTCCAAGCAGGCTCGGTGGGATTGCCAATTTAGTCACCTGCAAATCGATTATATCTAAATTGTATTTGTTCGCCCTTTTTCTCTCTCACTTTCTTATATCTTTATCAAGTGTGATGGAGATTGTACCACACTGAAGAGGATGGTCTCGTTAAGCTGCACACATGAGTGCTTCTGTCTTTATCTTCAGGTCATTCCTCCTCATCCATAACCATCTGCCCTCTGTATCTGTCTTGGCGTTCAAATCTCTTGCAAACTAACCGAACATTTTCTTTTTTTCCATGTTTTTCTTTTTTTTTCATTTTTTGTTCAAAACTTGTTTAAATTTTTCTTCCGTTACACAATGTTCAGTTTGGATGACGCCGGCCTTCTTCGTGTATTTCAATAGTGGCTCTACAGCATTATTATTATTATTATCGTTTTTATTTTTATTATTATTATTATTATTATATTATTATATTATTATTATTATTATATTATTATTATTATTATTATTATTATTATTATTCTATGTTTGACTTTTGCTTTATGTCTGTACAAGTTGGCTCCAAGTCTCACCCAGAGACCTCAAGAGCCAATAATGGCACTACAGCATTATTATTATTATTATTATTATATATTATTATATTATTATTATTATTATTATTATTATTATTATTATTATTATCATTATTATTATTATTATTATTATTATCATTATATTATTATTATTATTATTTTATTATCATATTATTATTATTATTATTATATTATTATTATTATTTTACTTCTCAGAACTCACGGTCTAACTTGTTCTGGTTGATTCTCTGAGATCGAACAGTAACCTGTTGTCAGAGTTCTCAGAGGGCCTCTTCCCGCAAATTATAAGCTTTGGTACCAGGATGTTAACTTATTGTGAAATACACTCAACTCCAAAGCGCCAATTTCAAAATCCTAGCTGTCCCCAATAGAGCAGTTTTTTGGGCCTGCTCTACTCTCATGTCAATTCCAATTTCTCCGACATATTTCTTGAGCCTGGTCTGACAAGATGCTTAGCGTCATTTCTTCCGGGTTTACATTCTGAATTCAAATGACTTCGAAATTAACTTTGCTCTTAACCTTTTCGGGTTCAATGAAATAAGTACCACTTGAGCACTGGGGTCAATGTAATCGACTAGACCTTTCCCCAAAACAAAATTCCAACCCTTGTGCCTATAGCAGAATAAATTAGTATTAGTAAAGTAGCTAGCCTTCAGAATCGTTATCGCATCGGAGAAAATGATTAGTGGAATTTCTTTTGGCTCTGATTTCAAATAGTATTAAATCAATTTTGCCTTACATCCATTCAAAGTTAATAATATATAGGCGAGTATCAGCATCGATGTAATCAACTTACCCGCTCCCACTAAAATTGCTAGCCTAATGCCAAACTTTGGAACAATTATTAATATTAAATTCAGCAACAAAAGTGTGCCAGTACTTTGTATATAAAGCGGTGAGCAAGCAGAATTGTAAGAACATTAGGCACTCTTTACACGCTGACTTCGAATCCCGCAGAGGTCAAATTTATCTTCCATTCCTCCGAGATCAATAAAATTAAGCATTAGATAAGTACTAGGATCGTTGGTATCAATTAACACAATCCTCTAAAAATGACTGGCCTTGTGCCTAAATAAGAAACTGTTATTATTCCTTGAAGCAGGAGGATTCACAGGATGCATAAAGTTTCGTTGAAATGAATTGTGGTATTTAGTTAAAACCGTATATTTTCAGAATTCGAATCCCTTCGAAATCGAGTTTGCCTTTGTTACTTCTAGAAGTGGAGAGGGTCAATAAAATAAACGTAATTTAGTATGGTAAGTGTCTGTAAACGACACACTCGATTCCTCTAACCTTGTGTGACGAATTATTTATTATCAGTTTTTGTATTAGAGTAAAATA
>NC_042997.1:10186248-10189701 GCF_006345805.1 Octopus sinensis | reverse complement strand
GGTTAGCAACTAATGTTACTAGCAAGCGAATAAAAATCAAAATTTAACTAATTAGAACAGATAAATCCAGCTAATAGCTAGCTAATAATACTATTAATAATTAATAACTAATAAATACTTAACGAGAGTTGCTCAACTTAGCTAATGATTTCGACTCACATCTACAATGATGTGAGTTAACTTGGGCAACCAAAACGACAATGTAGCCTTCGTGTAATTAGGTGCTCTCGGCCTGGCAAATTAGCTAATCTGAGCATATCTCCTTAATTAAATACTACTACATCAGAGGATCAGCTAGTTAAGAAGCGGCACGTAGGCTGCATTTTAAACCGTTCCAGTCGCTCAATCTGTACACACACACACACACACACCACACTACACACATATATATGTATATATATATATATATATATATATATACATACATATATACATATATGTATATAATGCATAGATAGGTATATGTTATTTTTTTATGTATTCATACATATGTATATATTCACATACACATATAGATGTATATATGTGTGAATTCGTAATTCCTAGTGTACACACATTTAATTAACTGGAAAACACAACCTCTAACATTAAAGTAAACATGGCATAAGAGTTTTTCCCCTCTCTGCAGAATGTAATCTGACATCATTCAAGTTCTCACGTTCTTTAGAAGCGAATGTGCTTAGACAAATAGGAAGAAAATGAAAGACATGTTCGCAATAGCCATCGCGTTTATATACCGTACACACTACTGCCTGCATCTATCATGTCTATTTTTTTTTAATCTTTATTTCTTATTTTTATGATGAAAAACTATTAAGCTTACAACTGTTGGAGAAACTGCCATGTAAGGCGCAGGAGTGGCTGGTGTGGTAAGTAGCTTGTTTACCACCACATGGTTCGGGTTCAGTCCCACTGCGTGGCACCTTGGGCAAGTGTCTTCTACTATAGCCTCGGGCCGACCAAAGCCTTGTGAGTGGATTTGGTAGACGGAAACTGTAAGAAGCCCGTCGTATATATGTGTATATATACATATGTGTGTGTGTATGTGTGTGTGTGTTTGTGTGTCTGTGTTTGTCCCCCCTAGCATTGCTTGACAACCGATGCTGGTGTGTTTATGTCCCCGTTACTTAGCGGTTCGGCAAAAGAGACCGATAGAATAAGTACTTGGCTTACCATAGAATAAGTCCCGGGGTCGAGTTGCTCAATTAAAGGCGGTGCTCCAGCATGGCCGCAGTCAAGATGACTGAAACAAGTAAAAGAGTAAAAGAGTAAAGAGTATGCATGTGTGTATACTTGTATGTGTGTATGTATGTATATGATCGTGTGCGTGTGTCTGTGTGTGTTTATAAATGTATGCCAGTGAACATATGTGTATGGGCTGGCGCACACGCACGCGCGTGTGTGTTCACATTTATGAAAACCATTTTTGAACTAATGTTTTGTTTAATCGGTCATTTTGTTAGAGATGAAATGATCAATAATGGTGTAAATTGCGGTCGGTGCGTTTAAAAATGATTAAACGAATCCCACGTTAAAAGATGTAATCCTGTTAACCTTAAACATTAACAAACAGATATTCCGTTTTACGTTCTCCTAACACAAGATTGTATGGGGCACTTTACAGTTTAGTATCATGAAATATAAAAACGAGCAGGCACACTCGCGCACGCACACGCACCCACACACGAACGTACATACATACATACATGCATACATAATACATACATACATACATACATACATACATACATACATACACACACACACACACAATCTCACTCGCAAAAACACGCACAATTAATTTTTTTATTTATGCGCCCTTTTCAAGCCTCACCAGGCTCATGGGCCCGGTGGTTTCCCGCTTTCTATGGCGTATGTGTTCCCCCCAGCTGGACGGGACGAGACGCCAGTCCATAGCAGCGTTACTCAAGAAATAGGAAGAAAGAGTGAGAGAGAAAGAAGAGTGGCGAAAGAGTACAACAGGGGCCACCATCAACCCCTGCCGGAGCCTAGGTGTTTTCGCTCAATAAACACACACAACACCCGGTCTGGGAATCGAAACGGCGGTCCTCCGACTGCGAGTCCGCTGCTATAACCACTGGGCCATTTCGCCTCCATCACGCACAATTTAGCCGGTTGAAATTTGTAGTTGTTCGATACCGACGGTTTCATCGGGCGAAAATCGTACGATTCTTAATTGAAAATAAAGTTCAAACGAAAAGAAACCAACAGAAAACTTATTCCCTCTTTCTGTGAATCTCTGCCACATCCGCTAGATGTGCATTCAAAGTTTGAGATGAAGATTATGTGCTATAAATTTTTGAATTAACTAAGAGGAAACGGCAGTATTATCTCCCCTTCTCTTGAAATTCAGCTGTATTCAGCAATTTCTTTTTGGAACTAACGTAAAGGCGCGTGGCTTAGTGGTTAGGTTATTCGGCTCACGATCGTAAGGCCGTGAGTTCGATTCCTTGTGATGCGTTGTGTTCTTGAGCAAGGCACTTTATTTCATGTTGCTTCAGTTCACTCAAAAATGAGTTATGCCTGTACTTCAAAGGGCCAGCCTTGTCACATTCTATGTCACACTGAATCTCCCTGAGAACTATGTTAAGGACATGTGTGTCTTTAAGGTGCTCAACCATTTTCATGCTAATTTCAAGAGGAGGTTGTTCTCTTGATTGAATCAATAGAACCCTCGTTGTTGTACGCGATGGAGATCCAGTTTTTTTTTTACTCACACCGAGAATTATGGGCTAATCCTTCTGGATTGTGATAGCAGAATCATAGTGCCTGGAAATCAATGCTGGTAACAATACATAGGTCCAACTTTCTATTATTCATATGGCAAGAATGTGCATAGAACTGGCTGGCTGGAGTATGATATTATTCACAAGAGAAATCCGGTTAGATCTGTGAAAGGCAATTACTTTTGGTCATTTAGTTTGTTACTCACGAGTATGGTCACTCCATAGCTTGACGCTATGGAGTGACCATACTCATTATTGCACCAAGAAGTCTACCTCAGTTGAATAGATAAATTAGGAGAGGATGAAAGAACTGAGAGAAGTCTACCCTCTAGGGCGTATATATATTTGTATATATATAAAATAGTTAAGGCGGCGAGCTGGCAGATACGTTAGCGCGCCGGGCAAAATGCTTAGCGGTATTTCGTCTGTCGTTACGTTCTGAGTTCAAATTCTGCCGAGGTCGACTTTGCTTTTCATCCTGTCGGGGTCGATTAAATAAGTACCAGTTACGCACTGGGGTCGATGTAATCGACTTAATCCGTTTGTCTTTCCTTGTTTGTACCCTCTGTGTTTAGTCCTTTGTGGGTAGTAAAGAAATACGTATTTCGTCTGTCGTTACGTTCTGAGTTCAAATTCCGCCGAGGTCAACGTTGCCTTTCATCCTTTTGGGGTCGATAAATAAAGTACCAGTTTCGCCCTGGGGGCG
>NC_042997.1:10083748-10171248 GCF_006345805.1 Octopus sinensis | reverse complement strand
CCCCCTAAAAAGTGTTGTATAACACGGTTAATAAAACAGCTGGAGTTGTCCTGGAAATAATGACTTTCTGTTTTACAATCAAGCTTGTTGCTTAATTTGGTCATGAGCAGCTCTTTTTAGGGTTTATATGCTGTGATGTGTTATTAATAAGGCTTTTGGTTTTGGTGCCTTCGTTGGATATTAGTCGGATGTGATGCCTTTGTATTCCATTTTAGGGGGGTTTTAATTGCATGCTTTTTTGTTCGATAATTTTTGTATCTCTATGTTTATATCTAAATACCGGGTCTTATTCGTATTATTTTGGATGTTAAATTGTAATACAAAATTATTTTCTTAATCTTTCCGTGGTTACATTTTATAACATGAGTATACATACGCATTTTCATCGATATAAATGTTCAGTGAATGGAATTATTCAAGTGTTCGGGTCAACATTTTTGTCGGTAAACTGTCTCGTAGTTTCTAAGTGACATACCTGTTGGAGAGTGTAATTCTCATCACATCCACAGCATGCTATAACATAAATTAAGTTTTCAGATGTGCAAGTCAAATATTTTTGTTTCACAATTTTGTAGTTTTATGAAACGGAACTCTGAATCTTCATATGAATTAATACAAATTCAATAATTTGATCTTGCACACTTCTTTAACTGTCGAGCTTGATGCAACAGTGGTGTGCAATTGGGCATTTTTACCAGTTTTTTTCTCGGTGATTTTTAACTGTTTTTTTTTCTTTTTGGTTATATTTTGGTTTTTCTAAAATTTTGCTCGCTCTTGGATCACATTTAATAGTGGACATTTTGAATTATATTAAAAGCCTTGTGCGATGTGCTGAAATGTATGTTAAACTGCTTGCTTCTATTTTGGTTATTCTAGTTCTTGAATTACTGATGTCAATTTTCTCTGGATGATAAAGTCTTTCTAACAAAATATCTATTTCTTCGTTTAGCATCTTCTTTCTAGTGGTTGAATTTGATATCATCGTATGTATTCTTTTAGCTAATTGAAAATAATATTGATTCTGGTGTCAGATGGCATGAATTAAAAAGTAAACATTACCCCTCAAGTCTGTCAGTTTATAATATGCTTGGGATTTCATTCTATTCGGGATTTTATAACCAATATATATCCAAAAGGGAATTTATCGCTGTCGTACTCCATAGTAAATTAGATGTTATTGATCATACCATTTATAAATTCAGAAAATCTATCCAAACCTTCTTTCATAGAATAAACAATATTCCAGATATCGTTTTGGGTTTACCTTCAAGTAACAGCTAAAAAAAAGAAAAAGACTGCAAAGTTTGTTTAGATTTTCCATTTCTTTTTATCTTAAAATATATTCTTATTAAATTTTCATACATCGGAATTCCCAACTCTTCAATTCTTGTTCTAAAACTTTTTATATCGCTTGGTCAAATTGAAAAATAAGTCGTTCTTTAATAATAAATTGTCTTTCTTTGTGAACGGTAATTCCTGAAGATACTTATTAAGCTAATGTTTATTGCTTAATTTCCGTAATTATTTGTATACAGGTTAACAATAGCAAATAAAGCCATTAAGATTTCTTCATTTGCCGTACGTAGAATATACTTTAACGTATACATGTCGTCTTATATGTAGCTATGCACAGGTTTCAATAATGTATAATTAAAAATTAGTTGGTGCAATTACAAGGAATTTAGGTTAGTGTCCTAAATCACTACTGTCAGTCGGGACATTATAGTACACTTTAACTGAATGTGGACAGCCAGGTATTCACTTGTAAAACTAAGTTTTAAAGCATAATCAATTACGTCAATTAGTTTTAAATCTAAATATCACTATTTAGGACATTATATTTGCCCATCAGCTTATAAATATTTTAGCGTACAAAGCATTACCTCAGTTGTGACTCAAAATGCTTTTGAGAAAGCTAATTTTAATCACTGCATTGTGGTATCATTTAACGGAAAAGTTAACAACCAGCTTTTACGCTTGCCTGTTATCATAAATATATCTATTAGAAGTGAAACCGGTATGGAATAATGTATTTTGGCATGATTTGATTAATACAAAATGAAATGTGCATGCTTTTTTGTATTATTTTCTCCCTATGTATATATACATACATCCATGCATATATATATATGTATATATATATATCTATATCTATGTATATATATAAACATACACACACACACACACACACACACATATATATATGTCCCTTTGTCTGCCCTTGTTTGTCCTCTCTATGTTTAGCCCCCTGTGGGCAATAAAGTAATAAATATATATGTCATCAGTGTATCGTATATCCGAAAGAGAGCACACTAAAAAATAGAGCAGTAATGTATTTATTTACAAACAGTTAAATACATGTCCGGTCATAGAGTAACCAATGGTCTTGCATCGATAAAGCGATAGGCCTTATAGACGGCTCATCACACTCAATGGCAGATGCAAAACCCTCTTCAAACTGGACGTAGAAAACTGTTATGGTCAATTAATATGTAAACAAAGGCTTGATGCTTTGGCCGAGTAATCTTCCTTAGACCAGTTTAGATGGCAAACTTTATGGACTTAAGTGACGAAAGGGGTAAAAGAGGAATCTTTGCTCCTAGGCTGTTTCTAGTCTGTGGATACTATTTCAGCTTTAATCAGCGAGTGGAGAATTGGTGAATGAGGACTCCCATGGCTGTAGCAGGTAGCACTTTAAATGGAGGCTTGGGCTATAAAAGTCACTTACGGCCTGTAATTTAGTATTCTTTCTTGCTCTGCTATGCAGAGCTTGCATCACCGTTCCTGTTAATGTAGGGCTCCGGCTGCTCTATAATCCTCCATTTAGCTTTGTATGGGATTCCATTATCCTTAAGCTGCCATACATGGCTTGTCATGGACTTGACGTACTGTCTTTCCGTAATCTTGAAAGAGCACATGTGGTTGTACAGGCGCCGCTTAAAGGCAGTTACGGCCAACCCAATATATCTCTGAACCTGATAGCTGGATGTGTTCACACTCCTGGTGAATCTTCCGATGACCCTGGGCTTGGGGTTGATGTTGCTGCCGCTGCTGTTACTGGAAAAGTCAACGGTGCTGTATGTTTGGCGATATCGCTGTAGTTGTTTTCGCTGTAGCTATCCCTGACCGTTGGTGTTGCTGTTGCTGTTGCTGCCACTGTTACAGATGTTGTGGATGCTGTCGCTATTAACATTGGGCGTGGGAAAGGTATCTTCGCTAGTGCTGTTGCTAACATTTATAGCCCATGCCTCCATTTCAAGCGCTACAGGTACGGGATTCCTCACTAGCCGATTCTCCACTCACCTATTAGAGCCGAAATGTCATCGCAGACTGGAAACAGCGTGGGAGCAGAGAGTCTACTTTCACCCCTTTCGGCACTTAAGTCCATAAAATTTTACATCTAAACTGGTTTAAGGGAGATAACTCGCAAAAGACTCAAGCAGTGTTAGCCTTTGCTTACATATTTACTGACCGTAACAGTTTTCTACGTCCTGTTTGAAGAGGGGTATGCATCCGCCATTGGGTCTGACAAGTCGTTTATAAGGCCTAACGCTTTATGGATGCGAAACCATTGATCACCCTATGACCGGACATATATATACTGCTTGTATATAAATAAATAATATATATATATATATAAAGGAAATGAAGAAAATGCTGACAAAATAATTTAAGTAAGGGAGAGTGTATTTAATTAGGTGAAAGTTCTTTTTTTAAACAAAAAACAGAGAAAAATTGGGTTAGAATACAATGTTCATTTTTTGTGAATGATTTCAGTGTAGAATAAAAAAAGTAAGAGTTTACCGGTTGCGCATTTGTTATGCTTATCAAAAGATATTTTGAGTGAGATAGAGTTCCTTTCTGATTGATTTTTTTCTCTTATCTGATAAGAGAAAAAAATCAATCAAAAAGGAACTCTATCTCACTCAAAATATCTTTTGATAAGCATAACAAATGCGCAACCATTAAACTCTTACTTTTTTTTATTCTACACTGAAATCTGACATTGAACTTTTCCACAAAAAACTGTATATTACACGCTTTTACTAAATATCTTATTCTGAAACAGAACACTGTAAAAGACTCTTACTTTTTTCTTATACACTGAAATCCTTCACAAAAAATGAACATTGTATTCTAACCCAATTTTTCTCTTTTTTTGTTTAAAAAAAGAACTTTCACCTAATTAAATACACTCTCCCTTACTTAAATTATTTTGTCAGCATTTTCTTCATTTCCTTTTTTAATATATCACAACTCGTGTTCCACATCTCCTTTTTTAAATATATATATATATATATATAGATAGATAGATAGATATAGATATATACATCGCAGCTACCATATATATATACACACATATATATATATATATATATATATACGTACATATATGCATACATACATACATACATATATATATATATATATATATATATATATATATATATATATATATATATATATATATATATATATATATATATATATATATGATAATATCTAACACTAAACTTTGTAGTTAATTAATATTATAATCGATATTATTGTTACTTTTAAGTAAAGGAATATTTAAAAACTATATCGTATTCATAAGTATGAATATCTGAAATTGATAGTACTAAACCAATAAAAGATTTTAATATGAATTATTTATCCGGTATTATAAAATTGTCAAATTCTAATGAAAAAAAGCAAAAATTTCGAAAAGACATCCTACGTGACACAGTAAATACAATGATAATTCTGCTGACATCAGCAATACTACTTTCAATAACAACTATATTTTATAATGTAAGATAGTATATCAGAAATGATGATACGAGAGAGAGCGGAATGAGTGGTTTTATCACATGTAGAGATTATGGAAAGATGGATATTGGCACTGCTTAAGGATAACTGGAACATATCTGATATAGTAATAGATGATATTTAGGAAAAAAAAATGCTAGTCTTTGCGAAAAATTATTAAGAGATAATATTAACTCGGAAAACAATGGCATTTGATAAGTCTTTCAATAAATATCTTTCTCATTCCAAGCAGTAATCTTCTCTCTCTCTCTCTCTGTGCTCCTCTTTCTCTCTCTTTCTAGAGACCAACTAATTTTATGACATGTTAACAATTGATTCTGTTTCTTCACTCCCACCACCACCACCACATTCTTTACATACTAAGGCACTTTAAAGTTTACTGAAAAATAATTTGGTAGAAAAATCCAGTTAAACACCTTGCCTCACCTTGTCATGCACTTAAACAAATTACAGATTACCACAATTCTATTTCGCTTAATTGAATGAATAACTGAGTGTGTCAGTACTATAACCTAAATACGATCATATACATGTATGTGTATGTTTAGAACTGATTCTAAACTGATTTAAACATGCATGTTTAACATGCTTGTTTGTATATTTGCGCACGTGTGCTCGCGCGCGAGGCAAAATCGATGGAGAGTACAGTGAAATTCTCATCAGGAATATAAAAGGAAGGTTTCCCTGTAAAGATGCATTATCTACCCCTCACGACAAGTTCACGTACTCATTTTAAGCATTTTACGAAATAGTATCTCTTACCGAGACAGGCCAACACTCGTTTCATTTTGATTCTCTCTTATCGTATATACATACATATCCACACATATACATATAATATATAGATACATACGCTCATACACACACACACACACACACATATATATATATATATATATATATATATGTAAATGTGTAATATGTTCATGATGTTTATGTAAGTGTATATGATCATATATGTATGCATACATCCATGCACACGCATGCATACATATATTTATATGTATGTATGTATGTATGTATGTATGTATGTATGTATGTATGTATGTTTAAGGAAAGGATATACAATAAAACGACCGACGAATATCCTCAAGAACGAACAGAAAGCGTAGAACATAACTGAAGTTGAGATAAAAAAAACTGTTTTGCTATTATTTACGATCTGCGGTAAATACTTTTCATATTTTACCGGACGTAAATAATTTAGAAAATGTTTTTTTCTTATAAGAAAAAATATTTTTGTATGCTTACCACTAAAGTTAGATGCATTTAAAAAAGAAATCTCATGTTCACTTCTTTGATCACCATAACAACTTTTTCTTTTATATTCACGGGAATGAATCGATAAGTTAGAATCCGTTGCGAATGTTTTTCACATTTTATCTCTAAAATGTAACTAAATTGTATTTTTTCATCCTCATATTGAATATAAATTACATTATTGTTTTTTTTTTCAGTTTTCCTGACGTTATTTTTTATATTTACAGTTTTCTCGCCTAGTCATAAAAATATTGGCGAAGTTTGTAGCATTGAAATTGATTCAAAATCCCCCAAATATATATTGTTTCTTATAATCCAAGACGCAAACATGACATATTCCTCACGTCCTACCCCTCCTTTAGCAAAAAAGAAAATGTTTCCCTCAGCCACTCTGAAACGAATGGTAGATTGTCGAATTCAAGCTGCTAAATGTGAGAAATATGTTTATTATAAGCAAAAGAAGTGTGGAAGCTTAGTACAATCCAAAGAACGGTAATTTATTTCTCTTTCGCTTCCCTCTTTTTTCTTCTATAAATGAATTCATTTGGCATGATCAGAAAATATTACACTGTAACGAAGAGCTCTGTCTTAAACTTCAGACTGTTCTTCTTACATTCGATGAACCAATTTATTCCACTTTTGAACTTGAGTTATTTCTATTTGTAGTAGTCTTGCCGTCTACAGCAACGAAGACGAAAAATCAGCCGAAAGCAATGTAAATGTGAGACCAATATTTGTTTTGCTGAAGTGCCTACATACACATACTCGCACAAACATAGTAGATACGCATGTGCTTCTGCACAACAGTTGCATGCGTGCGCACACACAAAAATGTCTTTAGAGCAAATCTACCCTGAAGCATACCATCACTTAAAGATATACTTGATATTACGTTTCAAACGGTGGGTATTGAATATATTTCTTTGTTTGGCATTGTTCAACATTTAATGAAATATATTTATTATATCGGAGGAGTTTGTAATAACAAAACACGGGTGCCAAAAGACTATTTTTTCTTTCTTTCTTTCTTTCTTTCTTTCTTTCTTTCTTTCTTTCTTTCTTTTTCTTTCTTTCTTTCTTTCTTTCTATTTTCGTTGTTGATGTTGTTATCGTTGTTCTATATTGGATATGCTTCGCGTCGTCTCGTAGAAGATTTGTTGTTTTTGTTGTATATACCGTTTGGTTATAAATTTCCTTGAATGTTACGTGAAGAGGGAAACAATAATTTTGAGATTTAAGGGGCACCTTTCTTATAACAAAGCATGTGTCACCATATCATGCGTTTTAGTGTTTAGGAGGAGAAATGATTCTCACGATCAAGATACTGAAGAGCGGCAATTACTCGTACTCCGATTCAAACATCCCCATCTTGACTACAAGCAGCAGGAAAATAGACGTATACGAGAACAACAAGAAACCTAACAGCAACAACAATTATACCAATAGCTATAACAAAACAGCAGCTGCAACAATAAGAACAAACCAGCAAAAAGACAACAGTATAGCAATAGTACAACAAAAACAAGAGCATCAATAAAATCAGCTGCAACAACAAGAACAAGAGCATTAATAAAATCAGCTGCAACAACAGCCGTTCAAGAATTTGGATCTGGAGATCTCCATTTCCAGCGAGTTCGAGGGCCACGTCCCTGTCGTGTCGGGCGTCTACGAAGAGCCCTCTACTACAACAAGACGACCAAAGCTTTTTTGTCCAAGGTCTGGGGTCTCCCACCCCTAAGCCCTAGACCATCACCTAATCACTCTTACCCATCTTGTTGCTTAACAACAACAACAATAACAACAGCTGCAACAACAACGATGTCAACAAAGTAAGTTATGCGTTCAACCCCGTTGGTGAACAATTTTTTGTTGCATTTTGATGAAGTCAACAAAATATTTTTCTCTCTCATTAAACAAGGAGGTACGCCTTACACAAGCAGCGCCACTTGTGAAAGTGAACGGAAGGAGAACCTAAGTTGCAACCCTAATTGTGGTTTTTGGAAGCGACTGTCCCTAAAACAGGATCGGCGAAAATCTGATGCATGAAGTAGAAACACACATCAAAAAGAACAGATCACTCAAACATATATGGACAGACATAGAACACATTATTAAGGCTAAGCAATTCAGGAGTATGGCGGTACTTCAAAATCGAAATCTTCGCGCTGAGGCACTCTGCAGTTCCTATACATGACAGGAAACTATCACTTACTCAAAGTATTTTCTAAGAAGGACCTGTCGCGTTAAGATAGAATGGGTTCCACCGCGACTAGACAAACAGTGGATATTGTTCTATGTTGTCTTGGAGCGCATAGATACTCTCCTCGACGTAAAAACGAAGTGAGAAAAAATTTTTGTTTTGGGTCTATAGTGGAGATCATTCTCTATGTGAAGCCGTAATGTAACCGTTTGTTGCTGTCGAGGACAAAAAGACAAGAGTTCATTTTCATGGTACTTAAAGCCACTTAAGAGCTTTCTGTTTCCAATAAACAGGGAAGGGGGGAACATCTACTATTGCCGGAGCATAGGTCCAACAGCAATAGCAGGATTGGAGTTTGACAAAATTGGCCGGCCATTGCTTCAGGAAGTTGGTGTTCTTCCGTGGGATACTCAAAAGGACAGCTAAGGCAAGACCAGGAAGATATCTGAACCAAATTTTTGTCCAAAGCGAAGGTAAAGCTTTCAGTATAATCTGCTTAAGCCTTAACATTTAGAACTGCGTTGGAATAGGCCTAGAATTTACTGATGTACTCGTTAATCGCAGTATATAGGGCTGCATAACACAATAACGAATACCAGTGGAAATGAAATGTACACAGACCATTGGCTCGTTGTCGCCTTTGTAATGCAGATGTGAGCTGAATTAGCATAGAAGGAATGAGGAACGACACATGGTAGGGAGGAAGTCACTATGATCTTGCAAGCTCTGCTATCTGCTTCGGACCATAAAGTTATTCTAGAAGTATCGTTCGACATGAGTGCTCAGACAAAGTGATGAGATTGATGGTCAGGAAAAATAAAGCCCAATTGTTATAATTGTGTTTGCAAGGGATTTTTGTTGTGCAGAGCTAGAGAAGCCGAGAGAAGATGACGAAGGTAGGCAGTAGTGCCACATCCAGTCTTCAGGAAATCATTGATAGCGAACGTAGAGGTAGCTGTCTCTGTATCTTCACTGTGAGTCACATCGACGATCGTAGCCCCAAAGGTGGCCAGAAATGCCACCTTAACATCGGCTTCGGAAGTGAACGATAAAGGAACCTAGACAATTAGAACAAAAGAACATTGTACAGTATTTGCTGCATTTGAGTTGCACAGACTCCCACTTGTCTCTCTTCTCGCGAATAATGAGAGCAATTGATAGGTCGTTTGAGCATCTGTAATCAATGACAATACAATTTAGAAAACGAGATGTAAAATGTTAAATCTATAACGTTCATGGAAAAGTTGAACAGAATTTGACAGGAAATAATATAGAAACTGGCCTTCAAGTTAACTTTTGCTGGCATATTTGGAGTTTCAGATCAATACAACGACTAGCTTCTACTAATAAACTAGAATCTACTCGTTCTGCTTTACTAGAGCGAACACGAGCCTACACAGCAACAACAATAGCCGTAACCCAAACCTGTAAAAGCTGATGTCTTCCATATCAGCGTTTTTATATACTTTAAAGATATATTGCAATACACCGAAAAATATATATGTATATGCGCGCGCGCGCACAAAATACATACATGCATACACACATACATACATATACATATACGCACATGTATGGATGGATATATATATATATATGTAAATAGGTAGATATATAGATATAAAATACTCTATTGACAGTGGTATTGGTATCACGGCTTTATTATAAACAATCTCACTGAAATCAGTATTTTGTTCATAACAATTGCTTTTTTGCGAAGACCAAAAGTGTCACCGATTTAAATTACAACATCGCAGTATTTAGAAATTGTGAAATTGATATAGGTTTGTGTTGAAATTGTAATACTTGTCAAAATGTTTATTTTTGTAAACTCGTTGGAGACATCAGAAGAAATTTTATTGAGTAGGTATTGTTACAAACTTACATAGTTTCAATATAAATGTCTAGTTTTTGTGCCAAGAATAATGAAAGCACATGTATTATATGTATATAAATAGATGTGTTGCCAAAATGTCTGGTGGAAAGCCAAACCAACAACAGGAAACTATTCAAAGCTAGATTGACCAACAGAAACGATATATTTTTCATTGAAGTTTGTATCATGTAAATTTCGAATGGTGGTTGGAAAGTTATTTCTCCCGGAGCTACGTTTAAGAATTGTAACAAACAAAGTGACTATTTGGGTCGACGAGGTTATTGTTCTAAAACAACAGTGCTTTGCTATATCGTGTAAATTTAGAATTCTAATTGAAATTTGATTTAGCCGCTAGGATTGACAACGCTGGAATTTTCGAACAGCAGAGCGACTATAGAACATAACGGAAGCAACCTATTAAACGAAAAGACTCATAATTGCTCTCACTAAATTAAAAGAACTTACAGGGTCGAATTTACTGATAGAATCCCATAAATCAGATATATGATAAAGTTATACACATTATAGTTTTAAATTTTCGATTAGTTTTCGTAGTTTTCTAAATAATGGAACTATAACTGTCTTTCAGTACTTTCTTTTATCTGAGATTATCTAACAATTACGTTATGTTATGGGCAATATTTTAGTACGAAGTATTTGGTTCTTTAACACTAAATCGATAAATATAAAACAAGTACAATTTACCAGCATTACCTGAGTTTAACAGCATTGAATGGGCGCGTGTCAGATTCATATCTAAATAATATGCTACACTATATACAATGCATTTTATCAATAGCCAGAGAGCTAACATGCCAGGTAAAATAGTCATTAATTTCATACTCAAAATTTTAGGCATTCATTCAGTTGTGTTTCTTGCGTAAGAAAATATAGATAAAAGCTATTAAACCTAACAAATATGCTTTTAATTAGTTGTTTAGTTTCAACAAGAAGTTGACTAGTTCTGGTATACAGAGTAACTTCACATCAGTTGTTCACTCGTTAGCTTATTTAAGATCTTGCGTCAGTTCAACTAGTACAAAGATACCGAATATTTTTTTTTCATACTGGCACAAGGTTTTAGATCTATAAAAAATCTGGACGAGTGATACTGGGGCACTTATAACCTAGGTCACATAGAGATACTTATAACCTTGTCACATGCAATAATAAATAACGAACAACCTAATCTACTGTCCAATACTAACTGATCAAATTATGAACCCTAGTCATTGCCACCATGCGTTTTATTTTAACTACAAGGTACCTATTTTAGGTAGTCATAAAATGTGCATGCTTGTCGTTATCGATCTAACGATGGAATCTCTTTTTGGTTGCACAATATGCTTGAACTAGCAACCAAATTTTTCTGAAATAACAGTCTAGTATTTATAACTATGTAGCCGATGTTGAATAATGTAAACCAGATGTGACTCGGAAATTAAACAACATAAGTTTATATGTTATGTTATTCCGGTGTTCACAAATATGACGTTGTATCCAGTTAATATACGACCTCAGTCACCATCTCGCTCCTTCATACTTAGTTACAAAATTTCTTTAGATGTTTTCACCAGTTTTGCTTTTCTTTGTCACCAACTACATACTTGCAATATTCTCATAATCCTATATCTTAGTACCGGCCTTTAACTGACACCATACTATATTATGCTAATTATCTAATCACCTCCACCTCAAAATACATTTGATATATCCTGTTAAACCAGATATAATGTTTACAAAGCTGTCACGGTATTCTTTGGCTATTACACATACTTCGCCAATTTTGAGAGAAATTAAGAAATAACATTTCCACGTCAAAGAACGAACACCCGTAATTACATTGGCTAATTTGTTATTACTCTTCTTTTTATTGTATTACAGTTCCTTGTTCCGAAGGTAATGAGTAAACTTTGCTTTAAGTAAAGCGAGTGAAGAACATTGATGTAGAATGTTGCATTATTCATGAGAGTCTGTAATATTTTGGGAAACTAAAGTGCTGACCAATATTACCGGGACTTAATCATCAAGCATAACAAAGAACGGTTTCTTTATCTAGATCATAATAGTAGCCTACTAACAGCTATCAATATTCTGTGGTCGACAGCTATTCAACTTGTCAGTAAAGTGTAGTCATTTATTAGGTAGCTCATTTCCGAGTAGAACAATAGTTGTGAGCATATTTTCAAACATTGATTTGACGTTCAAAAGCATTGATTTGTTCTGTTTATACTTGTTCAAGTTAGTAAGAAGTGTTATATTACTATCCAGAGGGAAAATGATTCGGTGTCAAACGTTGCAATATGAAGAACAATATAGCATATCAAAATCTTAATATAAACTTACCTAAATTAAATGACTGTAATCTCTAAACACTTATCGTCTAGAGTGAAACCGCTTATTCATAACTTTACCCAAGAATTATATTAACAATGAACATCTTATTGCATTCTACAAGAGCGAAATATTCACCATAAGGATTTGCTGTTCATATAGCTATAAGAATCTTGGATGTCAATGAATTTCAGTAACTTGTCTACTGAAGCCGAAGTAGTTCAGTGTTAGTTGGATTAGATGGAACATACCTATCATTCCAACCGTGAGTATAATTGATGGAAGCACTCCGTCGGTTACGACGACGAAGGTTCCGGTTGATCCGAATCAACGGAACAGCCTGCTCGTGAAATTAACGTGTAAGTGGCTGAGCACTCCACAGACACGTATACCTTTAACGTAGTTCTCGGGGATATTCAGGGTGACACAGAGAGTGACAAGGTCGGCCCTTTGAAATACAAGGTACAACAGAAACAGGAAGTAAGAGTGAGAGAAAGTTGTGGTGAAAGAGTACAGCAGGGATCACCACCCCTGCCGGGACCTCGTGGAGCTTTAGGTGTTTTCGCTCAATAAACACTCACAACGCCCGGTCTGGGAATCGAAACCGCGATCCTATGACCGCGAGTCCGCTGCCCTAACCACTGGGCCATTGCGCCTCTGTGAGCATAATATCTTTCTTTCATACTGACATAGTTATAGAACCACACTTTCCAATGTGACTTGTTTTAAGGGAAATTTTGTCGCTATTTCTTGCAGATCGAGCGGTTGCCAATTGAGTGAACGAGGGCGGGTTCTATGAAGTTACTCAAGCTGAAGGAAGACAGGTTGATTTTTAACAATCTGATAGTTGTTCAATTTGTAACTCTGTTTCCAAATATTATTTTACATCCAGTGGACTCGATATTAAGAAGATTACCAAATACTACGTCTACTATAATGTTGTTACAACAGTTTCATCTTGCTTAAATCTCCAAAAATTGTACTCCACTTCGACCAAAAACTTATGCTGCGGCTGGAATAGCCTACAATAGTATGATATTTCGTGCCTGAATTTACGCGCAATAATTCATTTTAAGACTCTTTTTCCTTTATTTCTCTTTATCAAAACTTTCACGCTTTCAAACTTTCTATCTGTATAGTGAATCTCATTAACCGCTCTCACCGGTTATCGATTTGAGGAAGGAGATTTCACAGAGTAAGAGCAATAATATTTCTCTGCGGGCATCAGAAGAAATCGATTTATTTATATCGAGTCCTCGCTGGCGTGTCGAAATAAGTGTAGTTAAACAGGGCTGAAAATTCTATTTCTGATTAATGACATGACCTCTAATGTTTAATAACTTGAACTCTAATGTTTAAAGGGTAATACTTTGAACTTAGAATTTAGGGGAAAATATGCTGACCACTGGTAGCTTCAGTCTGTCTGTCTGTCTGTCTGTGTGTATGTATGTATGTATGTATGTATGTATGTATGTATACATTTATATTCATATTCTTTATTGGATGGGGTTGCCCATGACCAGGACAAAGTCCTCAGCATGTTCTCTCCACCGACCACGGTCTGATAAAGAGACTGGGCATTTGAGCTTGAGATCATACTGGTTTGATGAGCCTACTCTTCCACACTGCCTTGACATGGCTTGGCAGAGCGGTGCAGTTCTTTTGGTATACTCTTACACAGGGATAGCTAAGTCAATGACATTCATCACAGTGCTCAACTGGTACTTATTTTATCGACCCCGAAAGGATGACAGCCAATGTCGACAAAACATGAACACAGAACAAAGACAGACGAAGTATCGTTAAACATTTCGTCCGGTATGCTAACGATTCAGCCAGCACTCCGCTTTTACACACACTTCATCATCATCATTGTTCGACCGTGGTCGAGACAATGGAATTTACCATGCTACGCCAGTCTTCACGGTCCATCATAGCATTACGGAGGTCCTGTTGCTGGATGCCTGTATCCCTGGAGATTACATCAGGGTAGGAGAGAGTGCGCCCTCTGGTATTGCGAGTTGATGGCTTCCAGAGGAGAAGAGTAGAAATTGCCTCGTTTTCATCTCTACAACAATGTCCAGCAAACTGGACACTCCTACCTTTCACAAGATATGACACAGGTGGTAGTTTCCCATATATTTGCATTTTGGTTGGATGACGCTTCCACGAGAGGTTTTGAGCTCACACACACACACACATACAAACACACACACATATATATATATATATATATATACACTCACACATATATATATATATACACACAGACATGACAAGTAAATAGAAACCCTCCATAAAGCATCGTTTTATATTTATTCTAACTTGTAAAAGTTTATATTTTTTATTAACACACATTTTTATGTTTCAGATTCTATAGGTGACTGTTTAATTATACCATGTACAAAAGAAACCTTGGAACTGTCTGAATTTCAAAGAGGCCTTATTGTGTGTCATTCTGAAGGTGGACATAGTCAGCGTTAAGTCGCAGTTAATAGAGTGATTGTGCAATTCCCCAGAGAGAGGAAAGAGTCCATACCACTTCACCCAGATCAACCAGGGCCATTCTCTTTGTTAAGAAAAATGTGGAGGATAATCCTCGTTGCAAGGCCTCCAACATAACAGAACACGTTGATGTTAGTCTCAGAACAGCTGTCAGGTATCTCCCCAAACTTGGTTTCTATGGCAGAGCAGTAAGAAGGAAGTCACTTCTTCGACCAGCCAACATCAAGCGGAGAAAAGATTGGGCCAGTGAGATGGTGGAGAGACCACTAGCCTTTTAGGGCTCTGTCATATTCTCTGATGAGTCCAGATTTGCTGCATTTCTAGACATTGGTCGAGTGTGGGTCTGGAGACTCTGTGATCAAGAATTTGATGTGAAAAGATTGCAGCCAACAATGAAACATAGCAGCTGGGGAGCGATTTGAAGCAATGATTGATCAGAGCTGGTGGAGTGTGAGGGAAACATAAACTCAGATATATATGTGTCCATATTGCAGAAGGGACTCCTTCCAATCTTCTACAGTGGTGAAATGATAAAAGAAGACTCTTTATTCATGGAAAATGGGGCTCCTTGTCACACGGCTAAAATGACCCAAGTTTTGTTGGATGAAAATGGCATTAAAAAGTTTCCATGACCAGTCACCAGATGTGAACCCTACTGAACACCTCTGGGACATACTAATTCAAACTGTTTATTGTGTGTGTATATATATATATATATATGTGTGTGTGTGTGTGTCTGTGCGTGTACATATATATATATATATATATATATATATATATATATATATATATAAAGAACAAGAAAGCATCTTCAAAGCCAGATCTTGTGAGATTACAGCGTGAAACTTGGCAAGATATTGTCTACTAAATATTACATATCCACATTATAATAATTAATAAATAATTTGGATGTACAATTTCACATTTAAATAAATTCTAAAGATTATAAGCGTGTCTATTTACTTCTGTCATGTGTGTGTGCGTGTGCGCGCGCGTGTGTATATTACGCACACACATACACACATATATTTTACAAGTTAATCATTTTGTTAGAGCAATCTTTATGGTAGACTTTATCTTACATTATTTCGGGACCGATAAAATAAGCGCCAGTATCCTGGCCTCTAATCGATTATATCTTATTGCAGAATCTAAGACCTTGTTCCTATCTAATAACTCATAATTATTTCATATTAAAGTATTTTGCAGCTCAGTGCTAAGATATTTATTTATACTAAATATATATAATTCATCAATTCTATATGAAATTTTAACTTATAATAATCAGATAAAAATATATATATATAAAAAGAGAAGTAAGGCAAGGTAGATAGAGAAAAATGTTGGTGAGAAACATGAATGACCATAAGACCATTGTTCTTTAACGTAGGCAAAAGAGAACTCTCTTTACTCTTTTACTCTTTTACTTGTTTCAGGCATTTGATTGCGGCCATGCTGGAGCACCGGCTTTAGTCGATCGAGCAGATCGACCCCAGGACTTATTCTTTGTAAGCCTAGTACTTAATTCTATCGGTCTCTTTCATCGAACCGCTAAATTACGGGGACGTAAACACATCAGCAACGGTTGTCAGGCGATGTTGGGGGGACAAATACAGACACACAAACACAGACACACACACACATACATATATACGACGGGTTTCTTTCAGTTTCCGTCTACCAAATCCACTCACAAGACTTTGGTAGGCCCGAGGCTATAGAAGAAGACACTTGTCCAAGGTGCCACGCAGTGGGACTGAACCCGGACCATGTGGTTGGTAAGCAAGCTACTTACTACAGAGCCACTCCTGCGCCTGTAGATTATAACTGTAGATTATAATCCAATCAATCCCAGTATCTATTACTTATTGCTCGAAATTAGAGCTTCGAAAATAAAAAGAAATTGTAATTTTGCGTTTCACAATGCATGCAATTTTACTTGGTGTAGAATAGAATTAGGAAATATAATTGTGACTAATTTCTTTTGTGCATTGATAATTTTGGTTGTATCACGAAAGATTCAGCTGTTGTCTAACAAAGTGAGAATGTTCAGCAGGGAATAGACCTTCTAAAACTAATTCAAACTGTTTATTGTGTGTGTATATATATATATATATATATATATATATGTGTGTGTGTGTGTCTGTGTGTGTATGTATATATATATATATATATATATATGTGTGTGTGTGTGTGTATATATATATATATATATATATGCATACATACGTATGAGTTTACGTTTGTATATGTATCTAATTTAGAAACGGAAAAGTTGAAATGCCTTAGGCATTTGAAAGTCAAGTCTGTTGTGAACCAGCAATATATTAACCACAACTAAGCGAAAACAAAAGACTGACTGCTTAGATTAAGAAAAATTAACATAAAAAGCTAATATTGATTAAAAATTTTGGCACACGGCCAGGAAGTTCGGAGGAGAGGTTAAGTCGATTACATCGACTCCAGTGCTTAACTGGTACCTATTTTATCGACCACAAAAGGAAAAGACGGCTACGGAGGCATTTGAACTCGAAGCGTAAAGACGGAAGAAATGCCGCTAAGCATTTTGCCTGGTGTGACAACGATTTTGCCAGCTCACTGCCTTACTCTAGTAATTAATATTAGTTACTTATATGGTGGTGAGCTGGCAGAATAATTACCAATCTAAGCAAAATGCTTAGCGGCATTTCATTCGTTTTTACGCTTTGAGTTCAAATTTCGCTGAGTTCGACTTTCCCTTTCATCCTTTCGGAGTCGATAAAATAAGTACCAGTTGAATACTGGAGTCGAGGTAATCGACTAACCTACTCCCTCGAAGTTGCTGGCCTGTGCCTACATTTGAAACTAATATTAATTACTAGAGTCTGGTATCTATCTATCTATCTATCTATCTATCTATCTATCTATCTATCTATCTATCTATCTATCTATCTATCTATCTATCTATCTATCTAGCTAGCTAGCTAGCTAGATATCCCTCCAGGTGTTTCCCTGATCACTTGTAAATATATTAAACTGATGATAAATTAAATGACAACTACATACTTGTTTGCAGATTACAATAAATCCTATATTTATAAATAGCTGAATATTACATAATTCTAAGATTTTGTCAGCGTGATATAGATTGTCAGGTCACAAGGAGAAAGTTTTTAGATCCCATCTTTATACGTTAAGCCAATATAATTTATTAAAATTATCACAGTAGCTTTGGTGGTGTCAACGGTTTTATAATGAATAACGTGTACACTTACAACCCGTTACGATATAATTTTATATAAAATATATGTTGAGCTTTTTTTTAGCTATCTTTATTAATATTCATTATAATATTATTCAATAAAATTTGGGAGTATAATATCGAAGTGGAGGTCATCTAACGTTGTTATTACAACGTTGCGTTATCTTTTATAGCATTTGTGGGTCATTTGAGTAATATATTGTTGAAATATGTGTATGACTTCGAAGCAATTAGCAGAGCATGTTTGGAAATGTTTGTTTCAGTTTGTTTTCTCGATGTTTTTGCGAGATGGTTTATTATGAAAAATTCTTCAGTCACGCACAGATTACGGAAAAAGTTTAATTGTGTAAAAGACCTAGTGAGTCTACAGGAATGCGTCATTTAATACTGCAAGCTAATTCATTAGTTTTAATATAGGTTACGACGCTAGTGCCGGATCGTCCCGTAAACCTCTGAAAATATAAATATGTTGGTTTTTATCTGTATTTAAATGGACTTGCAGTCAGTAGGATGTAATTTATGCTGTTTTGATTTAAAGTTTCATTTGACTGTGGATAAGTAGATTAGCGATTTTCCTGACAATTGTATTCTATAGTTTATACATGACTGGAACACGTTTCATAATAATCTTTTTGACCGGAAAATATAAGGTTGAAAGGATAGTAAAGTAGAGCTTTATATTTTCCGGTCAAAGGAGACATAGCTGTGATCCTCCCTTTTTGCTTCTTTCTGTTTTCCTTTTCGTTTTCCAGTTTTTCACCCTTCCTCCTTTTATATCTATTTATTTCTCAGTTTTTTCTGGGGGTTTTTCTCTCATGCTATCGCCATATTCTAGCTTGTTCTGCCTTGTGGACATTGTCTGAAGTTTGCAATAAGGCACCAGATGTGTTAAAAATGCAATCTGAGATGCTTTCGTCGCATGAAAATAACAGTAGTCCATAAAAACATATTGTGTTTATAAAATAATATTTATCTCTCACCAGATGGAGTACTTTTTTGTTGATCTTACCATCACAGAATAGTACACTACACACACAGACATACGCATACACACACACACACACAGAGACACAAACACACAGTCTCTCTCTCTCTCTCTCTCTCTCATACACACACAATCCAACGTTGTTATTTAAATATGTCTGGCTGATACCGTGAACTATAATATTTGGGACACCTCATGTAAATATGAATACATTTTTTATGGGTTCTAATTACAAGTTATTAAAAGTCTAATATATGCATCAGATTCAATTCAATATGTTGATAACAATAGCACATATGTCGACATTAAAAAATCCCAGAAAAAAACATAATCTATTAGCACATTACCGTCGAAATCTTAGATGTAAAATATATATTGGTGCCGACAGAACTCGAAACTAAGCGACGAAGTCACTACACCAAGAAAATAATGATAAAATGAATATTCTTAACAGTGCTGTATTAAGAAACCGCAATTACATCTGGTACTTAACTGAGACTTAATATATTGACTTAGAAAGGCAAATTTGTATTCAATATAACAGTGAACTGAGAACTTAATAAACACTGCAAAATGCACGGCATTGTGTTCAGAGAGATATAGATACTATCAAGTAGCTGATGTTCTAAATATTATCATAATGATGTTAATATGGGTAAGTATGTATACACGTGATCAACAAATCCTGCCTATTGTAAGTCTTCCCGAGCTAAGCCAAATTTCACATCGCTCTTAACGGTAACAAATTCGCTAGAATAACGAGGCAACACGTCATTTCTTCCGTCTGTTACCTCAACCACCACATGAAATAGAGTGAGAGAGAGAGAGGGAGAAAACGAGATTGAAAGAGAGAAACAGGGAGAAAGAAAGAGAGGAAGGGAGAGAAAGTCGTTTACTGGCACAGAAGTTTGTTCAGCAAACATCTAACACATGTCCATTCAATCTACTGAAAAGAAGAGATAATTTCTCACAAGTCACAATGTACTGTCTTAAAGGTTATACCTAACAGCAATGGTAGAAGCGCGCGGCTTAATGGTTCGGGTGTTGGACTCATGATCATGAGATTGTGGTTTCAATTTCTGGACTGGGTGACGCGTTGTGTTCTTGATCAAAACACTTCATTTCACATTGCTCCAGTCTACTTAGCTGGCAAAAATGGGTAATCCTGCAACGGACTAGTGTCCCGTCCAGGTGGAAACCGGGAAACTGGAAACCGGCCCTTATGAATTGATATGACTCGAGAAGGAAAATTTACCCTTTTTTAAACTTTACCTAACAGCAATGATTTCGCTGAAGTCATGAACAAACACTCTTCTTCCCATGCCTTTGTCTTATCGGATTTTTAATGATGAACCCCAAAGTTGGTCTCAATGGGATTTATGCAGAGAATGCAAATAGACGCAGTGTTCACCACAATCTATTGTTTCTGTTAACTCCCTCCCTCAAAATTAGAATATATTACTAACGATAATGACTATATTGCACACACTCAATATATTTGACGAGAATAAATAACATAAAACGCTTTTACTTTTATAGATGAAAGGAAATTAGTATTTGTGATGGTTATGTCTTTCTAAATAGCATTGTGAAAAACAAAATGTAAGGAGAAAGAGAAATGACTTCAATACGCTAATGAAAATCAAGCCACAGCCTCATTTCCCTGAATGCACGTACCTTTGTTAACTAAAGTCGCTAACTAAAGAGAAGTATAAAAATTAAAAGTGCCTGCGCAAAATTAAAGTCTACCAAATTGCTAATTTATTGAACAATTATGAGAGAAAATTATCAGTGAAACGACGCCATCTTTCCTTTGCCAAATATAACGTACAGAATTTCCGGTTGTTTAACGAGCTTTATAATAGCAGTTTTCTTTTCTACGTATACTTACAATTATAAACTTCAGATTAGCTTTCAGCAATGATTATGACTGAACAAACTTGGAAATATAAGTAATTTTAAATGCAGACTTTTGCATTGTTGATAGAAGAACATCCCCAGACTAACTAAGCAAACAGTGAAGTCAACAAGATGTCTTCTGAACTACGTAAACATTGGTGTATTAACATGAGGTTATAATATGAACGAACACAGACATGGACAGAGACATTAGCTTCACAGATATTACAACTTCATATAGTATCCATACATACACGCACACAAAAACACACACACACACACGTACACGCACGCACACACATATTTACATCCTCAATTGTGCTCATATACCGTTGTTTGTTTACGTGTTGATGTGTGTGTTGTTGTATATATTAATATGTGTATGCGCATACTTATGATTATAGGTTGCCCTTGGATATTTACGTCTGTACACAAGAGTGAGTATTTATATGACTGTTTACCTCTGTACACACACACATACACACACAAAAACATATGTTCGTGATTATATGAGTGTATATATGTGTATTTGGATTAAGTACACACAAACAAACACACATATACACACATATATATGCCTTGCCTTGGATACACTTGTATGTGAATGTATGTGCGCAACGAGTGTATGTGTTTAGGTTGTATATTTGTGTGATGTCTGCATCTGTTCATGTGTTGAATGCTACGTGTACATACAATGTGTAAATAAGATTTTGCTGGAGGCCTTTTCATAAAACGGCACACATGATTAATAATGGTGTCTAATAAATATATAAGCGATCATATATTATACTAGAAGAATAATGAAATTTCGGATAATTTTTTTTTTAATAAATATTGAAAACGCTTTTTATTGAAAATATAATAATATGGGTAGAAATATTTTATGTAATATATATTTTATAAACAATTGAACCTCAAAAACAATATAGTGTTTAATATTTTAAAACACAAATGAGGTTAAGTTGGTAGTGTGTGTGTCGGACTAAGTGGTTCTCTGTGTTTATTCATACTCTAAATTGAAATCGACTTCCCATTCTTTTCCTTTGAGTGGGAAACGGATAAATAAAGTACGAATCATATAGTGAGGTGTTTAAGTGTTGAGGGAGACGACGAGACCGATCCTTTGCGAGTTAACAAAAGAGCCTTTGCGTGCTCACTTGACATACTAAAACTAGCAGTTAAACCTCTGCTAATTTGCATCTTTCGTTATTTAAAATACAATTACATGAACACCTAGTACAATGGTATAAAAATGAAGAGACGTTGATTGATGGAATGCTTTTTATAGTGATTATGATTGGCCATGTCTAACTTGCAGCGAACCATTAGCAAGACTGATATTTGCTGAAACTAGGCTGACACAAAATTCGAAATGACAGATGGCTCGAATTATTAATTGTCTTACACCATTTATCTATATCCCTTCATAACTAACTTCATAATATTTATCTTTCTAATTCACTGAAACCTTAAAACGGATCTAACGATGATACACAGTAACGCTTATGTCCGGTTCGTATGTATGTATGTATGTATGTATGTATGTATGTATGTATGTATGTATGTATGTATGTATGTATGTGCGTATGCATGTATGCATGTATGCATGTATGTATGTATGCATATATGTATGTATGTATGTATGTATGTATGTACGTATGTATGTACGTATGTATGTATGTATGTATGTATGTACGTACGCATGTACGTATGAATGTATGTATGTATGTACGTACGTATGTATGTATGTATATATGTATGAATGTATGTATGTACGTATGTATGTATGTACATACGCATGTATGTATATATCTATGTACGTACGCATGTATGTATATATGTATGTATGTATGTATGTGCGTATGCATGTATGTATGTATGTATGTATGTGTGTGCCTATGCATGTTTGCATGTGTGTGTATGTATGTATGTGTGTATATGTATCATGTGTTATGTACGTATCTGTGTATGTGTGTATATATGTATGTATGTGGTATGCATGTATGTATCTATGTAGGTGCGTATGCATGTGTGTATGTATGTATAAGTTTATAGATACTGTATATGTATGTATGAACAATGTGTGTTTTTGTGAGAATGTGTGTGTGTGAGTGTATATGTGTGTTTGTGTGTATGAGTGTAAGTGACTAAAGGATCGAAGCTTTTGTGCATTCCAATTACCAAATTGTATTTGTTCGCATATGGATATATCTGTATGTGCGTATGTTGGAAGCACTCCGTCGGTTACGACGACGAGGGTTCCGGTTGATCCGATCAACGGAACAGCCTGCTCGTGAAATTAACGTGTAAGTGGCTGAGCATTCCACAGACACGTGTACCCTTAACGTAGTTCTCGGGGATATTCAGCGTGACGCAGAGAGTGACAAGGCCGGCCCTTTGAAATTCAGGTCCAACAGAAACAGGAAGTAAGAGTGAGAGAAAGTTGTGGTGAAAGAGTGCAGCAGGGATCACCACCACCCCCTGCCGGAGCCTCGTGGAGCTTTAGGTGTTTTCGCTCAATAAACACTCACAACGCCCGGTCTGGGAATCGAAACCGCGATCCTACGACCGCGAGTCCGCTGCCCTAACCACTGGGCCATTGCGCCTCCACAATGTGCGTATGTAACTGTATGAACACATAAGCGTAAACAAGAGTTAAGATAGAAAGCACAATATTAAAATTTGAATTATAAAGAGTAGCGAAAAAAAACAACATATATCTGAATATCATAACTGATACTGGTTGCTTGATATGGAATAACAAAAGAATATTACTGGTTAACATTGTAATGAGAATTTTTTTCACATTTGTCGAATGAAAGATAAGGATCGCTTATGCAATACGGCATAGTATACATACATAGATACAGTTCACCTACATACATGTTTGCGTGTGGTTGGGTCCCTGTTTGTGAAAATATTGGCAAAAATTATACATATTAGGAAAATACCGCATCTTTCAAAGTAACAACTTTCAGAGTAGTATGAAATTCGAACAAAAATAAAATCCATGTATCATATGACAAATCAAAAGACCATTTATTATGAGACTGAGCACAATAATTTTATAATTGATATATACCGGAGTGTTGAATATGTAGAGACACGTAGACAATACGTTCCAAGTGAGGATCGTAATATCAATATCTGTAGTATTTCGTCTGTCTTTACGTTCTGAGTTCAAATTCCGCCGAGGTCGACTTTGCCTTTCATCCTTTCGGGGTCGATTAAATAAGTACCATTTGCGCACTGGGATCGATGTAATCGACTTAATCCCTCTGTCTGTCCTTGGTTGTCCCCTCTATGTTTAGTCTCCTGTGGGCAATAAAGAAATAACTATTAATATATGTAGTATTCCGTCTGGTCTTTACGTTCTGAGTTCAAGTTCAGCGGAAGTCGACTTTACCTTTCATCCTTTCGGAGTTGATAAATTAAGTACCAGTTGCATACTGGGGTCGATCTAATCGACTGGCCTCTTCTCCCAAAATTTTGGGCCTTGTGCCTAGAGTAGAAAAGAATATTAATATCTGTAGTAACTCTAAATAAAAGATAATCAAACCGGTCAATACCGGTTTACGCATATTCAGTATGTACATCCTAGAGTATATTCCGCTTAGAAAAATTGCTACTCCTTATCCATTATGGAATGATAAATAGCACGTCTGTGTTAAGAATAGTCTCGCGGTAATAAAACAATTGTAAATTCTTCATAATGTGATATAAAACGCTTATTCTTCTATAACTTACTCTCATCTCTAAAAAGGCTAAAATTTCACCCACAACATAGTACCAATTAGTGAATCTGATATTTTTATCACTCACCTAAGTGAATGTATTCTCTATTTTCACAACTCATTCTTTGTTTTAAAAAATTAATATCACCATGGGTTTTCACGATGGGGCCTAATTATATGAAATTATTGGAATTTATACTTTTTTGGACTCTCTTCACAATGGGAGTTTTACACAAGTACAATTTCCGTAATATCTCACATAATTTGATCAAATTGATCTATATAGATTTAAAGGTTTTGTAGTGTCAGTTAAAAAAAGTAGGTTTAAGTAGGGCAATACTACTAACGCTAGTCTTTTGGATATTAATTGAAATTTAGAAACTAATAAATATTACGCTATCGAGAAAAATTTGCGCTGCCTCCGGAAAATCCTCCGCATCAAATGGCAGAACCATATCCCCCAACAAAGATGTCCTCAGGCAAGCAGGAATACCAAGCATGTTTGCACTCCTCACACAAAGACGTATGAGATGGCTTGGGCATGTTAGCCGCATGAAAGATGGCAGAATCCCCAAGGACATACTCTACGGAGAGCTTGCTAGGGGTACCAGGTCTGTGGGTAGACCGCTCTTACGTTACAAGGATGTTTCCAAAAGGGACATGAAGGCCTGCAACATTAATATTAGCGGTTGGGAGGCGGCTGCCGGCAACCGTGGAGATTGGCGACGTACCGTAAGAGAGGGAATACAAAGTAGTGACAGAGAAAGAGAGGAGAAATGGAAAGACAAGAAAAGACGTCAACAAGAAACTATGGCATTACAACCAGCCAGGAACAGTCTTCGCTACATTTGCGGTGCCTGCCAGAGGGAGTGTTTGTCCAGGATAGAACTACACAGCCACAGCAGGAAATGTATCAGGACATGAAATGTAAAAGCCGGACTAGACTACTTTATGCGCAACTCCATTGTCTCCCGAGACAAAAAGGATGCCAACAACGAGAAAATATTACAGATAAATATAAATTCGACACACCCTATTATTTTTCTAAGTAATTTGCGTCCTAATTTTGATGACCGTGTAGCCTTATTGTCTTCAGATGATGCATTATTCAATAATGCATTTATTATTATAATGCGTAACAGGGCGGTCAGCTGGAAAAATCGTTAGCACGCCGGGCTTAGCGGCATTTCATTCGTCTTTACGTTCTGAGTTCAAATTCTGCCGAGGTCGACTTTGCCTTTCATCCTTTCGCAGTCGATAAATTAAGTACCAATGAAACACTGGTGTCAATGTAATCGACTGGTCTCCTCCCCCAAAATTGCAGGCCTTGTGCCTCTAGTAGAAAGGATTATTAGAACCAGTAATTTTGTCATATTGATTTCAAGAATAAAATTTAGTACCAAAATTTTCAGGCGCAGAAATAGACGCGAAATATTCAATGGAGTAATCCAGTATATAATCGAAATATACAAACCCATATTGTCAAAGATTTCTGAAATTTAGATTCTTTCCATTTCCCATTTAACAATAGGTATTGAGTTTTATATTAGAAATACAGTTTAAGTAAGCTATTCGTGCTGTAAGAATTTAGCATGTTCTACCAAAATCATAATTTCACAAATTTATCCCAAAATAGCTACATGTGGATTAATAATACATAATAGTTGTCTCTTTAGTGTCAATTACCCTTCGAAATTTTTATCGATTTTGTTAAAGCTTTAAGCGAGAGTAATATTGCTCTTTGAACTTACAGCAGCTTGACTGGTAAAGTGGTTAGGAACCGATTTCATGAATGTAGATTTCCCCCCCAAAAAAAAAACAAGAAATATGATATAAATGTTTTCAAGGACGCATAGGTTATGAAAGAAATAGGTTCTGCTGTATTTAAAATCCTGTGGTAGATCCCAAGCTGAGTCAATACTTATGTTTTCATTCGATTCTTCTCTGTAAGCTTTATTTGAATGAGAAATTTATTTCAAACTGACAAAGGCGTGCAGGGATTGTATGCTCCTCTATTGTGCATGAGCCAGATAAAGTTAAAGGTATTCTTTCATTCTTTGTAGGATATTCGATTTCATCTGCGCATTTGAAGTTTCTATGTTTCTGTGCTTATAAAGAAAAGTTTCTTGCTTAGATATTAACCCGCAACTTAAGTGAGGAGAAAGATTCGATCATTTCGATACAAGTAATTAAATGCTACTAAAAGTTTCTAACGCAGTATACCGAATGTCTAATTTGGCGGTATTCGAAGTAAGATCATAAAGGATCGTTAGCAAAACCGATCGCCAAAATATCGATTTCTCTGTTAATTCGGTAAATCTTAACTCGTTGTACGAATGAATACTGTTAGGGGATCACGAATGTACACGAGTGAGATAACATTTGAATTCGTCGATCCAAGTATGATATGAGACTCATTTGCTAGACAACGATTAAAGGTATAGAAACACGAAAGGCGGCGAGCTGGCAGAAACGTTAGCACGCCGGACGAAATGCTTAGCAGTATTTCATCTGCCGTTACGTTCTGAGTTCAGATTCCGCCGAAGTCGACTTTGCCTTTCATCCTTTCGGGGTCGATTAAATAAGTACCAGTTACGCACTGGGGTTGATGTAATCGACTTAATCCGTTTGTCTGTCCTTGTTTGTTCCCTCTGCGTTTAGCCCCTTGTGGGTAGTAAAGAAATATGTATAGAAACACGAGCCCGATACAATATAATGTAGCTAATAACGAGCCATTATGTATTCGCTGAAAGTGGTAGCAACAATCCTAAAACTTCATCTGTTTTAAAAAAAACCTACAAGATATATTGTCTAACATGCCTTACAAACAATATGCATATCTATGTCAGAAATGAAGTCAGGAAGGTATCAACTGGAATGTTTTCATCATAGGTTTGTCCTATGAGAACTGACCAGGGACTAAACAACAACATCAATTCAGATCAAGAACCTGAACGATTATGTCCTCCACTGTAAAGTTTCCAATATGTACTGATCATAGTATGCTAATTAAATATATATGCAATACTTGAACACATCCTTAATGCTGTATCCTTGGGTCACTGGGTATTTTGGGTGTTACTCCATTTACTCCCATCTAGGCGACTCGACCTAGGTCAACCAAACCTATGACTTTGTGAAGCATTTTACTGACACTCCGGATCCTCTATTTTCAGTCAGAGCCATCGAACTAGGTTCTCAGCAGTCCCCCTGTTTTGATGACTCGTTTTCCGCTGATTCCTGTTAAGCTTTGAGTTCCATAGGTCTCACTCAGGCACGAGCCGTAAACACTTGACTGCCCGCCACCAGTGGGAAACGCAGTTTACCCCACCTATTCCTCCTCTTTATATCTTACGTCTCGACCATCTTCTCCTCCCAGTAAACATGCTAGTTAATGGTAATTTCTAAAAACAAGTTCAATGATAGGTATTTTAAGTACCTGGAGTACTGTAAACTTTACCTCCGTGTTTCAGTCAGCCATTTAAAGCTGACGTTGGTAATAAACACACTGCCTGAATCTCAGGTGCTTTACGTATGCAAGTATAAGAACATATATTCAGAGTCTACACCTATCTAACTGCATTTAGCATTCTTGTGTTACTACATTAAAATTTATATATATATATATATATATATATATATGAAGAGAGAGTGAAGAGAGAGAAAGCGATAGGGACAGAGAGAGAGGAAGAAAGAGAGAGAAGGAGAGAGAGAGGAAGAAAGAGAGTGAAGGAGAGGAGAGAGTGAGAAAGTGAGGAAGATATAGAGTGAAAGACATATTTATACATACATTCTTGCATCCATGTATTCAAAGAACGCAGTCCTGAAATGGCTGTTTTGGACAGGAAATTAAAGTCACGTTCAGTTGCATAGGTCAGTTTCTAAGCGGATGTTCATATTTCATTGAAAATTAGTGAGAAAAGAACATTTATGGTCAACTACATAAGAAACCTATGTGTTCTTTACCCAGGTTATGAATTTACATCTGTAGCTAAATCATTGGTCCACTGATTTATGCTACAATGTTTTAAGTAATAAGTCTAAAAGAGCTGGAAGTTTTAGACAAAGAGCCTATTTAAATCAAACTATAAATTAAATCTACAAACTAAACGGTGAGAATAAGCACAATGTTTTCAAATTCAGTATGCTACACTTTACTATTATTGTTATCCAAAGTCCGATTATGGAGCTCTGTTTATGAGTTAGAGACTAGCCTTTCCCTATTTGAAGATTTAACTAAGCTGCGGCGTTACAGTGAAAATATGTTAACCACATACGTACGCATATATTTTAGTATACGTATTTCGTTAGTGTTTATATAATTGTACACAAACACACACACACAAATGCACGCATACACGCACGCACACACACATACACACGTGCGCGCATGTCTATGCTTAAATAGATTTCTTTCTATACAATCAATGAGTATTCCATTTTTTCATCAATTGAACTACTTTAAGCTAATCATCAGATAGACTCAGCTTAATATTTCTTCTATTTGATCTTCCGCCGAGGTCGACTTTGCCTTTCATCCTTTCGGGGGTCGATAAATTAAGTACCAGTTACGCACTGGGGTCGATCTAATCGACTTAATCCCTTTGTCTGTCCTTGTTTGTCCCCTCTATGTTTAGCCCCTTGTGGGCAATAAAGAAATATATTTTGATCGTAACACAAGACAGTCTTTTGCTTAATATTAATGAATTTATATGTAGACGCGTGGTGGCCTAGCAGTCACGGTGCCTACACTCGCAATCGCGAAATCGTGGTTTCAATTCCTAGACCGGATGTAACCTTGTGCTAAAACACTTAATCTCAGGTTGGTCTCCGACCACTGCGATACCTGACGTGTGGCATATCGCGTACCTGTTCAACTATACCGACTTGATGGCGGGATACAGCACAAGCATTTAATCATTATATACAAATCATTTGTGTAGGTTGTTCGACAAAAGCTGAACACTCATGGGCCGTCTTCGTGTAGGCTGTTCGGTAAGAATTTTCAAAACCGTCACTCTCAGACTACGAGAGACTCCCATCAATCATTTTATGTTCTCCGTGCGAGTGTCTCCCTGCTATTTGCATCCACATTTTTCTATTCTCTACTCTCTCTCTCTCTACTATGCCGTCTCTCTCTTTCTTCTTTTCGCTTTCTTTCTCTACCCTCTGTCACTCTCAACCTGTTCCTCCTCTTCCTAATTGTTAGTCTTCGTCTCCCGCATTTTGTTCATCTTGCACGATCTATTTGTTTTTGAGCTTAACACAATATAATTTAAAATATTCATCTGACACCTAACTTATAACAACATTAATTATATAAATGCCCGTTTGATATAATTGCAAAATAGTACGTTAGGTCGATGAATCATAACGGTACAGCAACGTCTATCAGCGCTTTATAACATCGATACATAAAAGAACAGAAACTAACTAATGCCACATTAATTATAATCGGTCACTTAGAATTACGTTCCCACGCATTTACTTAAGTAATTAATATAATAAAAAGGCTACTAATAGAATAACCCCAGCATCTGTCATTAAACAATCAAATGTTTCACACAGTAGCCGTTATAATTGAGGAACCCAGAATGAAACAATTTAGAATCTTTCATTAATGTTACCCATCGTATATATGCGTTATATCTTTGCCCTGTTTTATAATCAACTGTATGAAGCACTTTCAAACAGACTAATAAATGAGCTAAACTAACAAATCCAATGTATATTAGGAAATAGTATATCTTAATATATAAGAGCTAGATTGTGATTATATTAACACATCAAAATGTGTTACATAGATTTTAGATCATTAGGTAAATAAATACACTAAATAACAAATATCAATTCACAATATAATTAAGAATTAAAACAATTATACAAATGGCGACGCTTCCACCAAATTCTTGTAGACCTAAATTCAAAACATCAGCTCTGATTTCTTCAAATTCCTTAATGATTTCATACACTATGATTTGAGTTGCTTTTTGCATTTTAAGAATTTATGTGCTTCCAGGATGTTATTCATTTTCGAGTCTCTAGTTAGTAAAGGAAGATTTTGCGCAATAGTGTTGTATGCCTCGTTGTTTCTAGGGTTGTGAGTTGATATATACAGTAGTGTTTTGACATGAGGAGTGGTGTTATGTTTTGTTGTCCTTGGCACGCTTAATTCCATCGTCTATAAGTGAGGGTGGATATTGTCTTTCAGTTAGTGTTGTTCTGAGGTTTAGAAGACAAAAGTTCCGAGTAGTTCTGTCAGACACTACTGTGCAAACCCTTTTACCAAATTAAAAGGAATATTTATTTTGATGTGTTTCGGGTGGCATGAGCTAAAAAGAAAATATTGCTCTGAGTCCGTTGGTTTATCATAGATGTCAGTTATAATTCGGTTGTTGACCTTTTTAATCATAATATACCAAAATGGGACCTGTTGTTTGCTATATTCCATTGTGAATTGAATGTTACTGTTTATATCATTTAGTGTTGATTTGAATACCAAACGTTTACCAATGTTCTCCTTCCAAATGTTAAAACAGTCATCCTGGTATCTTTTCCAGTTTTCTCTTATATAACGGTGGAATGGATAACCATATTTTTGCAATGACACTTCATATATGATGAATTCAAATAACCCATTATCACGTTCGCAAGACCAGGAGTTGCTTTCGTTCCCATCGCAATTCCACATTTTTGACGATAATAGGTGTCATCAAAGAAGAAGTAATTGATCTGAAGTACAAATTTTAAACATTCAATAATAAAGAACTGATTTATGCGTTCAGGAAGTAATTCGGGATACTTTTCCGACCAGAATTTGATTGCTTTTATTCCATAGTCATGTGAGATGTTGGTGTAAAATTTGATAACATCGAACAACACTAACTGAAAGACATTATCCACCCTCACTTATAGACGAACTACGCACATACACATGTATGTATATATATATCTGTGTGTGTATATATAAAGACAGAGAGAGAGAGAGAGAGATGTATGTGTATGCGTATGTGTGTATGTGTGTATGAGTATGAGTGTACATGTGTGTCTGTGTAGGAGGATGCGCGTATATATGTCTGACAATGTGTATGTAATCTTGTATACATGTTCAAACGTATTCGTACGTGTAGCGACTCCATATTAAGATTTATCACTTCCTGGAAAATCTTAAACATTTTGCGGTAGCAATGCAGACGGGAGTATCGGCTTTATGTGTCCTGGTCCATATTTTACAATTATGAAAATGGAAAGGTGAAACTAATGTTCATCTCTGTGAAAGTCAGCTTGAAACAACACTCCTGTATATGTTTTACTTCTCTGTAAAAATAATGTTTGTAGATATGATCATAATCGTGTATTACCGGTTTATATAGCAAGTTTAGTAAACGTCACCTAATCGACCTAGAAATGCGTAGTATTTTAATTTAATTGGCCCTAGCGTGGTTCGAAATCAGGAGTTAGGGCGTAGCAAGGTATTTGTAGGCTATTATACGAAATCTGTCACTGAAATGCCCGCTAGTAATAGTATTTTTATATGATAGTAATACTTTTCAGTAATACTTTTCAGTTGTTTCTATGGGGAGTATTAGTCTATTCAAATTTGCTACATAATACGAAAGAATATTGTAGCATGAAGTACTCATGTCTACTTTAAAGCATGCAAAATCAGTGAATCACGTGACAGACAACTTACTCGAATATTTAGTTAATCCAAATTCCATCAAATCATTTTGCACCTCGTGTCAGGTACGTGTAGATAGCTATTTAATGGTTTTATATAATCGTTCTCTTAACAAACGCAATAACATCTTGTGCAACTGTCCACTTAAAAATGAATATCCAATTGAAGGTTTGCATACTGTGCTAAAGTAACAGCAAGCATAATCACGAATACAACTTATATTCGATTGACAGAAAACATATTCAAAATCCTTTCCAACGTGTCTTCAGCTTCTGCTGTCGAAATAAACTGAACATAGCTGTTCTTTTCAAGTATATATAAATACTGAAGATGAATGGCAGCAATATACAGTTAAAATGATTAGTTATAGAATGTTAAAGGCTCTATTTCGGTGGATGTCCTACCCTAATGTGGTAAAAAAATATATATATTCTGTTTTACCGAACACTCAATCGAACATGAGAAATACTTCCCAAATTCTTAATTAGAAATATGTACGATATGTACAATTGGGCTAATATATATAGCTGTCGCAGTAACGAATCACTTCCCACGAAAAATACATGAGATGAACCAATATCTGGCTACATAGTCTATATATGACATACAGTACCACAATTTAATGATAGGCTAAAGCACGTAGAGCTAGAAAATATCCTTTAATATTTGCAAAAAATCGGAATTTCACATACAAACTTGAGCAATAAACATTTTAGATCTTAAAATATTCAGGCTTCCATGAATAAAGTAAAAAACGAGGGGACAGTATTCATGACGTTTGCTCTCACTCACATGCTTTAGACATAGTTGTGGTTGATGATTGCTATGAATATATGGAGGTCGATATCTACATGAAAAAATGTTGAGTAGTAATTCCATAGAATTACAGTTACTATTGACGATAGGAAAATAGACCTGTACATTTAGTGCTTTCCTGGTTGGGTGAGAAATTTTATTAGCTAATAGAGTGGACTAAAGGAAAACTGATTTAGAAATAGATGCTGGTGAATGGACCTTTACCTATGAGCCGAATGTTCATCATTTGCATTTGTGTTAAGCAATAACACTATGTCAGATATGTAAATGGTACCGTGATATATGTCAGCAACGGATCAAACTTGAAATATTTCCTGTCTCTAAAAAGGAGCTCAGTCATTAGGTTGTAGGTAAAGTAATGTTAAAAACATGTCATATGAGAGATTCTCAGAAATTCGTATGGTATAACAATCTATCATGAGACTCCATCATTGCTTTGTTAAAGACAAATTTGTCATCCCCTCAGTAACGCATACTTTCATGAAGGCACTTTTTCTAGAGTGACATATTTTACGCAGATGTTATTTGATATCCAAACATAGTATAATGGAGATACGAAAAGCAATATCAGCCGCAATGTAATGTGTTGTTACAAACGATATTAAATAAGTCGCATCCACAGATCTTGAAGAAGAAGAAAAAAAGAAGAAGAAGAAGAAGAAGAAGAAGAAGAAGAAGAAGAAGAAGAAGAAGAAGAAGAAGAAGAAGAAGAAGAAGAAGAGAAGAAGAAGAAGAAGAAGAAAAAAGAAGAAGAAGAAGAAGAAGAAGAAGAAGAAGAAGAAGAAGAAGAAGAAGAAGAAGAAGAAGAAGAAGAAGAAGGAAATGGAGGTAAGCAATAAGATGCTTAACTTAAGGGTGATGGAATGTTTGAAATGTAATTTCTGTGCAGACATTTAAGATCAGAGTTTTGTGTAGGGATCGCACGAAAAGACTCACAATGTTTAGTATAAAATATAATTGAAGCCAATGAGAAATCTACATGGCCACTCAACATGATGGAAAGAAAAAATCTCACAAATTATTTCTCATCGTCTAAACAAATGATGTTATATTGATTACTTTCATCATTAATTTCACATCCTCATGTGCCAGTAATCAAGTCGATGATGTGTAGAGAAATTTTATACATACATTATACATACTACAGCTCAGTTGTGTTTTAAATGGTTCACATGATGCTTCCACATTGTAATTCCGTCAGGTTCGATGCTCTATCTCAGATCAGTTCACATGTCAAAAATAAAGTACAACAACGAAATATTAGATAATACTATCTTAGATACACTATATCCGAGGTAAAGGGAAGAAATGGACATAGCAGGAATATACTTTATATCTTTAATCTTTTTTTTCTTCCAAGAGTTGACCTAAGGCTAACCACCTCCGTTGCCAAAACCAAAATCAACAACAGCCACAAAAGAACATACATTGGATGTAAGAATATAAAGAAATAGAGACGAAAGTGCTGAGAGGGTAATCTGAACATGTATAATGGAATTCAGCAGCTTTCGATTAAATTTGTGTGTTTATCAATGACGTTTGATGCGATTGTTTGTAAAAGAATTCTCAGGTTTCATGGCAAAATGAAATACTACTTTCTTTTTGTGTATGTGCTGAGGTATTCTTTCACAATGAACTTCGTTTTCTCACACCTGTTATTTCATCTCTCTCACACAAGCACGAACAGAGACACACAACAGACAGACACGCATGCATTAACTCTTTTCTCTCCATTACTCTCTTTAGCACACACACACACACACACACACACACACACACACACACACGCACGTAAACGGACACGCACACAACACGAATGCACACATGCACACACACACTTTCTCTCTGTCAATGTGTGTATGTATGAGTAGTTACACTCACCAATAAAGATTTTATGTTTAGTAATTGATTTTCTCCTAAAATTGCTCAAATCAGTTAACTAGCACGTGAAGCAGTCAGTAATAAAAAGTAAACGAGCAAATGAACACACACATGCACTCACACCCACCTACATCTTTATGTGTGTGTGTTTGTATACGTGTGTGTACAACGTATTGCCTACGTACAATAAAAATGCATTTGAGATTCATTTAGCTATTGTCTGTTTTATTTTTTCAGTTTTCCTTTACTTTAAATTTCCATTTATTTTTTGCTCTCTTCTCTTTAAAAGATTCTACATTAATCTTGCTCCTGGTGAGTTAGTTGCTCAATAATATCCCAGAAACATTATTTTAGGAAAAATTTCGGAGGCCACGTGATTGCAGTGTTAGGTCGCATTAATCCGCTTAAAATAAACTATTTAATAACAAGTAAAAGAAATATGTATATGCACGTCTCTCTCTCGCTCTTTCCCTATAAATATATATATATATATATATATATATATTATATATATATATATTATATAATATATATATTATATATATATATATATATATACCTCTGTCTGTCTATCTATCTATCTATCTATCTATCTATCTATCTATCTATCTATCTATCTTTCTATCTATCTAGCTATCTATCTATCTACATATGCATACATACATACGTATATGCACATACCCACAACCAGATATACTTATATAGATGTGCATGTATTAATATATACACACTTACATACATATACATACATATATGTGTGTGTGTGTGTGTGTGTGCGCGTGTGCACATGTGTGTACCCTATTTAAGTGCTAATGCATTCAATAAAAGTGTTAAAAATGAAAATTAAAAAAAAATCTGTGAATAGACCCTAATTTCCCAATTTGTATTTTTCGTTTTTAAACACAACGAAAAATTTATTTCATTAAAAAATAACACGTATACTTGCATAGAAAACACTACCAATTTATTGAAAAAAATATTTATAAATACACACAATATAATACAGACACATACATGCACAAATATACATATACGTAGGCTTTCACATGCACATGTAAATGCATATATGCATATATATACCTACATGTTCATACATGTGTATGTAAATAGATGCATGTAAATGCATATATACATAGGCATACCTACCTACATACAAACATATACGTATATATATATATATATATACATACATACATACATACATACATACATACATACATACATACATACATATACATATATATATACACACACTCGCACACATTCACGCACACACATACACACATATACAAACACATAGTTTATTGAAACTAGATTTTTGAATCGCAACTCGGGTTTCCACGCTACTGCGATCTCATAATTGATTCATAATGAATAACAGTGGTGTTTAAGATACTTCAAGGTGGTTGCATCAGCCTCTCCGTCGGTTACGACGATGAGGGTTGCAGTTGATCTGATCAGCCGAACAACCTGCTCGAGAAAATAAACGTACTAGTGGCTGAGCACTCCGCAGATACGCGTTCACTGGGTGATTCAGGTGCGACATATAATATGACAAGGATGGCCCTCTAAAGTAAAGGTACTACTCATTCGTGCCAGCTGAGTTCACTGGAGTAACATGAAATAAAGTGTCTTGCTTAAGCACCAAAGGCACTGCCTGGAATCGAACTTATGACCTTACGAACATGAACTGAATAACTTAGGTTTGCATGCTTTGAATATCTGTCCCACTTCAGGACTTCATGAGACAATATATCGGAGTGAGAATATAGCATATGTTACCATAACATCAGTGGAGGCACATGGCCTAGGGATTAGAGCAGCGGACTCGTGGTCGAGGGATCGCGGGTTCGAATCTCAGACCGGGCGATGTGTGTGCTTATGAGCGAAACACCTATGCTCCACGCGGCTCCGGCAGAAGCTAATGGCAAACTTCTGCTGACTCTTTCGTCACAACATTCTCTCACTCTTTCCTCCTGCATCTTGCAGCTCACCTGCGATGGACCGGCATCCTGTCCAGGTGGGGAACCTATACGCCAAGGAAACCGGGAAACAGGCCCTAATGAGCCAGACGTGCCTCGAGAAGGAACAAACAACCATAACATCATGTCATAAGAGACTTGTGAATGAAAATGTGAGCATGGAGTATGTGTGAAAGATCGTTTGATGAATAATATCTGTAATTTAAGGGTTCATCCTCCCTATTCTGATTCACGCTGTTTCCATTTCCATCTGAGAAATATTTTAAAGGGTCACTTATTTATAGAATGTTCCGCTGCTTATATACTAGTTTAAGGAATAGGCAATTCATTTGACTCAACAACCGACCGAGGTCCAAATATATGAGTATATAAACATATATGTGCATATGTGTGTGAGTATATTTCTGTGTGTTTCTGTGTATGAGCATGTACGAATATGTGTTCGTGTATGTGCGTGTACAGATGTGAGTCCATGGTGTGCGAATATATGTAGCTAGAGTATCAGGTTTTATGTACGAAATATAACCTGCCCCACTTTTCCTTCGATCGGTGCAAATTTACCTCATCTGTTTTACATTCAGTTAAATGAAAGATTTACACTTAAAATCATAAGAAAATAGCATCATGTGACTATTACATATACACACTTCAATGTGTATATTTGTATTTATGTGTTTGTGTCTGAACTTGAGTGTGTGTCTGTATGTTTGTTTGTATGAAAATCGGTTCGTTGATTGGCATTTCCTTTCTCGAGAAAAGGAGACAAGCAAATAAATAAATAAATGAAAAATTATTTCATTTTTGTTTCTCAAGTGTCTCAGAACTTAATGTTTATGCAATTAAATTTATTTCATATTTCTTCTATTTCAATATTCATAAACACCTATTTCTGTATATGTCTGCGCTATAACTAGAGAGTAAGAGATTCTCAATGCATGGAGTTATATCAAAATAATAGCCGTCGTTCTTCATCACGTAGTGAGGAGAGTTAGCGATAAAAAGGGGAAAAACAATAATACATATTGTAGTCATTCGTCTTTGTCACGTTGTCTGTGTGTTTGCAAAATTACCGGAAAACGGCTGAACAGATTTTCACCAAATTTGGCAGAAATACTCATTGGGTGAGTGGCTCCAACTCATTATTTTGGTTTGATTATCTTCAAAACTGGCGGACGGGTGATTCAAAATGTTCTTTTTCTTCTTTGTTTATATATGCATAAACGATAAGCAAAGAAATAACTCTTGATGTCATTTTGTTGAAATATGAATTCGTCTGAGAAAATATTAAATTTTAATTTATCCTTGTGTGCACACGGGGTATGCATCGCCTCCCCAATGACTTTGTTTTTTCATTCTTTATATGTTAATGTAGCCCATTGAAGTATGATTTAAGGTTGGTATGGAAGTCCTGTGTTTTCGTACACTTTTGTCTTGGTATCTGCTATCTTTGAGTGTTTTTGTATCTTTCAAAGCCAAAATGGATTCATTTCATTTTATATTTTGGATTATTATGTTTTATATATTTTATATTCTGGATTGTTATATTTTGGATTATTATATGATTATTACATGAGTTGGATTATTATATGTCTTTATGTCCTACCTGCCCCACCCAACTCTTTTTATAAAAGTTGTTCGCTGATTAAGTATCAACATTTTTGGTGTAAAATAAAGTTAGTGGGAAGTGAAAAATATTTCGTTTTCTTTTTCTTCTCATTTTGGAAATGGACCAGAAACATTATTTATCCAACTGAGTTTCTTTCCGATTTCGCTTTCCCTTACGGCTGTGTCCGTAAAAAATGTGGTCCTAAATCTTCGTATATCACCAGTAGTGGGTAATACATAACCAGTTTATCATGCTACATTCGTGGGATAGCCTTCGTTTTAAATCAGAGAAATATCACGAGCATTGTGTTGCATAATTTTAAAGGTAAGTATGGAGATAGAGAAATATATACATATATATGTATATCTATCTATATCTATATATATATATATATGGATATATATATATATGTATATATATATATACATTTATATATATATATATATATATATATATATATATATATATATAAACACACACACATATATATGCATATCTATGTACATAGACATGCACACATACATACACACACATACATATGTGCGTATCAATTATTGCAGTTCGACGAAGATTAAAAATTGCAAAGTCACTGTCAATAATATTCTTGCTTGAGAAATAAATTTGTACTATTCAAAAGTTTAGAGTAACCCATAAGATTAAATTTAAAATTCTTTCTATTGTAACTGAACGCAAAGATATCAGACGCTTGTATGTATGTATGTATGTCATTATGCAGTTTTATTTCAAGATTTCTTGCCAATAGAGAAAGATCCGAGTTCTAACCTAGATCCAAGGCTCCCTCATTGAAATTTCACCAACAAGATATTTTCTATGTATGTATGTATGTATGTATGTATGTATGTATGTATGTATGTATGTATGTATGTATGCATGCATGTATGTATGTATGTATGTATGTATGTATATATGTAAGTATGTATGTATGTATGTATGTATGTAAGTATGTATGTATGTGTGTATGTATGTATGTGTGTACGAATACGTGCAGATTTGTATGCTTTGTTTTATGCATGTCTTCTCAATCATATACTTGCATATCTACATATATTCATATATACTTAAGTGATAAACTTAGGGAAAGTTTTACTGATTTTTACAGTTCCAATAATGGCTTGATCTTTAGTCTTTGAATCAGTTTTCTCCTTTCTGATTTTGAGAAGCCTAATTTCTCAAGATTGGTATTTTTGGGCAGTGTATTACGTATCCTAGCGCCCCAATAATTACAGGTATGAACCTGAACTTGTAATCTGGATAGAGTAACTGCAGATTTCTCAGTAGTTCAGCGTCGGTATGCACTTTTACACTGATCTTCAGCTTTATGTTAACGTCCGCTGAACAGCTGATTTATACGTCTGTACATAGATTTTCTTCTCTCTGCCAAATAATTACATCAGGTCTATTGTGTTTACATTTTATTGTGGTTTTCACTGGTACATTCATATGTATGTATGCATGTATGTTTGTGTATGTGTGTGCACGTATATGTTGAATATATGTATGTGCGTATGTATGCATGTATATATATATATATATACAGAACCACCCAGCGAACTTGCACCATGGGTCATCACAATTGCTTAGGTAAAAATGAATTCCTCGCTATTTCTGAAACATCAATCTTCTGTATTGACCGCTTTCCACCACTTTGATCTGTTTTTTGTATTGAATACGTATCGCCACCGTGGGCCACTGCATCGAACACTTTGAACATATACTTCAAACTATATATCAACTATACATGAACTCTAAGATGTCTGACTCCGTTGTGTATTATAAATGAATTTCTTGTGTTTGACGGCATGAGCTGTCTCTTTTTATATATAACTTTTTTTGATAAGGTTCATTTCAGGAACTGAAACATGTTATAATGTATATATAAAAATTAAAAATTGTATAATACAGCAGCATTTTCGAACTTCATTTTTTACAAATATATATATACATACAGACTTACATACACACACACACACACACATATATATATATGTATATATATATATATATATATATATATATATATATATATATATATATATATATATATATATATATATATATATATATATACATTATTTAAAATTGATGGATATTTGTACTCATCTTGTTTATTATTAACACAACGTTTCGGCTGATATACCCATCAGCCTTCATCAGGTGTCTCGGGGAAATTTCGAACCTGGGTTCGAACCTCCGTTCAGCCGTTTTGCAGTAATTTTGCAAACACACAAAGAGACTTAGACGAGTGACTACGATATGTATTGTTGTTTTCCCCCCTCTTTTTCGCTAACTCTGTCACTATGTGATGAAGAATGTGTAGTGGCTAGCGATCTATCATATGACGCCATCCTTCCTGCATATATACGAAGAATTTCGCTTCGGTAGGCTTTTATGCTTAGAGTACACATATGTAGTGCACGGAGTACACGTATGTAGTGTACGGAGTACACATATGTAGTCCACAAAACAAAACGAGAAGCCAATTGAGAAGATTCGGCAAACAGTCATGAAAAACCGTTGTGTAACAATCCTAGAATGATACTCAAGAAGTAGTAATAAGCTCATTCTGTTTTAACGGAGTATTAGTGCACACGGAGGGTGTCGCCTAAAAAATAAAGTCGAATACTTTTGAATGCACCTCGTAAACCAAGCTGTCTTAGTCAAGAACAACACACCACTTGTTCGAAAGTCCCCCTTACTCTTCCAGCTTCCCTCTTCCTCAAACTGTAAACCACGCCGTAAAGCAAGTAATTCGAGTAGCGAGAGGAAGTTATGAGAAAAGCGAGCGAGAAAGTTAGATAACCACACGTTTACATCATTTGTTCCAACGCACACTGTACCATTCTGGTTGTTTGAGATTCTGCAGTGGGTGTCATAAGTGCAGTTGCATGCTTTACATCAGCGGATCAACACGTTATTACATTATGTCAAGAACTAAAGTGTGAAGCTGGGTACATTTTATAAGTAGTTTGAGAGGAAAGTATACACATACATAATACATATGCATAAGAACGTATATACTTATATATATGAGCTGTAGGTGTTTTCTTTTCTTTCTTTGGACTTTGCGCTTTCTCCTTTCTGGTGAAGAGCTTTGCTTGAAACGTCAAACACTCCTTTTACTGAGCGACCAACTAATACATTCCCTGTGCACGTCCTATTGCTGTCTGTTATTTTTAATTTTATTATTCGTTTATTTGAATTGATTATTTATTTGAATTGACAGACATATGTATATAGATATACATTTGTACATATATGTATACAAATACACGAGTGTATGAAGGCCTAATTTGGTAGTTGTAGATAAAGAGAATAGAATGTACCAGATAATTGACTTTACAGCAGTGCCAAGTGATGAAAACATTAATATCAGAAGTGTGGCATTTTCTAGGATGACTCTACCATCACTCCTCTTTTGTCTAGCTTTAATGCTTCTCTCGAAATTGCTCGGTGGTGTACAATACGGCTATAAAATGTTTGATACAAATATAAATCATCTCATTTGCATGGATGATTCAAAGCTCTTTGCAAAAATGACTAACAACTACAGGACTTACTAGCAATTGTTAAGCAATTCAGTAATGACATCAGGATGCAATTTGGCTTCGATAAATATGCAAAATATATCTTTATCAAAGGGAAAATGTTAGAAGGATCCAACATTAATCTTGACCAGCAGAATGTCATAAAAGGAGTTAGAACCAGCGGAGAAATACAAATACCTAGGGGTATTTGAATGGGACGGAATCAATCATTTAGTGATGAGGGAAGGATCAGAAGAGAATCAGGATATTTGTCCTCATTTTGTTTGTTGTTAACACAAAGTTTCGGCTGATATACACTTCAGCCTTCTTCAGGTGTCTTGGGGTAATTTCGAACCTGGGTTCGAAAGACCCCTGAAGAAGACTGGAAGGTATATCAGCCGAAATGTTGTGTTAACAACAAACAAGATGAGGACAAATATTCGTTGAATGTAAAATAATGTAAATAATGCACATAATTTCTCATCTCTTAAATATAGAACTGTAGAAACAGAAGGGTTTATCATAGGTTCCCAAGATCAATTCCCACGCCAACATATTAAAGAACGGCAGCTACCCAACATGTCGTGTATGTCAACAACAAAATGAAACCATTTGTCATGTTGTCTCCATGCGCAGTCACCTTACGCCTACAGAGTATCCCAACAGGCATGATAGAGCAGCACTATATATTTACTGGGTAATTTGCAAAAAAACATGGACCTGCCCCATGATAAAAACTGGTGGGAACACAAACCACCTCTGGTGCTGGAAAATTATCTCACCTCACTTCTCTGGAAGTTCACCAATCCAAACTGACAGAAAGATAGATGCCAATAGGCCAGAAATTATATTGAAAGACTTCAGACAAAAATCATGCCTCCTCATTGATATGACTGTTCCAGTCGATATAAACGTATCTGCCAAGACCTACCCAAAACTGAGCAAGTATAAAGATCTTGAAATAGAAATTGTCAAACTGTGGAACCTCAAGTCTAAAACAGTACCTGTTGTCATAGGTGCCTTAGGAATGATAGCAAAAGGGACTGATTCTTACATAGCTCAGATACCAGGAAACCCCAAAATGACAAAAATTCAAAAGATAGTGATCATGGGAACTGCCCATATTCTACATAAAATATTGTCCATAAAATCTCAAATTTTAAAACAAATTCAGGATTTTCTGTTTTCTTAAATATTCTGTAGAAAAATACTATGTGCAAAACCAAATATATGACACTCTAGGCATAACACCAACATGAACAACTTGTTGTCTCTTGAGGTCTCGGGGTGAGAACTCAAATACGAAGCAAAAGTCAAACTTATAATAATAATAATAATAATAATAATAATAATAATAATAATAATAATAATAATAATAATCATAATAATAATAATCATAATCATAATAATAATAATAATAATAATAATAATAATAATAATGATTATAATAGTTTCAAATTTTGGCACAAGGCCACCAATTTTAGGGCACGAGCTTGTCGATTACATCAATCATAGTGCCGAGCCAGTACTTATTGTATCGATCCCGAAATGATGAAAGGCAAAGTCGACCTGGGCGGAACTTGAACTCAGAACGCAACGATGGACGAAATGCCGCTAAGCATTTCGCCGGGCGTGCAAACGATTCTGCCAACTCATCGCCTTAATAATAATGATGATGATGATGATGATGGTGATGATCATAATAATAATAATAATAATAATAATAGTAATAATATCCGATATAAATGTTGGCTGTCTGATTTCTCCACTCTTGATTTACAGTGTATAAGAATAAGAGAAGAAAGATTTAAAAGAAAGGTACAAAGTGAGAGGGGATAGAGAGAGAGTTAAAATTTAAAAGTGCATGATGTGCGCACATACTACGCTTGGTGGCAGACATTAAGTAAATGAACGATACACACACAGTGCGAGAGAAAGAACCTTCGTGATAATAGTAGCAGGAGAATGTGATGAAGAGGAAGCACACACACACACACACACAGAAGTAGAGAGAGTGGGTGAGTGTGTATGTGAACTATAACATAAAATCAATACAGAAAGTACTTTATTTATTTTTTGAATATTATTACTGTTAATTTTATTTTAAGGTAATAAAATATTCTTCTCTTAAAAATTAATATTCATTTTAAAATTTTGCATAAGCTGCAGACAATCTTATAAAAGTTAAATTATGGTTATTGTGTTTATACTATATTTCCTGATATTACTAATTCTGACACTGTAGTTCACATACATACAATCTTACATACATGCATACATACATACATACATACATACATACATACATACATACATGCATGCATGCATGCATGCATACATACATACATACATACATACATACATACATACATACATACATACATACATACATACATACGTACATACATGCATACATACATGGTGGTCGTCTACTTATGCAGAGTTTGGCCATTGTACTTACACCTTAACACCATCATGGCATCTGATGTGGCTTTTTAAACCAGACAATGTTCTGAAAAGACATCCACATAGATCGCACCTCCGATTTGGACCACCAAGACATGCAGATAAGTTCTGCTCTTTGTGGATCTTAAAATGTCGTTTGTGGCCTCTGTTGGATTTGCAAACCTTCTGGCATACATTGCATTCAAAGGTGTGCACCGACATATAGGCAGAATAGTTGGTAGAGGTTCATTTTCCATGCGTTCGCAAATGAGATTTGAACCCAGCAAAAGAGAGGCATGGTCTGTCACAGACGGTGCACACAAAAAGGTCATTGTCATTCACCTTCTCGATCGTTACATTCTTCCTTAGATCACTTTTGAGTCTTACTTGCGTAATCCTGGCCTCTTCAAATGCTTTCACTCCACTCCACACCTTTGTTCGCCATCCAACTCGATTCGAAGTAAGGGTTTCTACATGCATGCATACATACATGCATACATACATACATACATACATACGTACGTACATGTGTGTGTGAGTGTGTGTGTATGTGTGTGTGCATGTATGCATATATGTGTGCGCATTGTCTTGGGTATAACATATAACTGCACCCTGAAGTGCGCCCCTGGCTCGGGAGTACCAGAGGTTTGGGATATGTTGAACCACATCTGACCCACTACTGTTTCCAGGTCTATTCCTGTTCATACCAACAACACCTCTTAGGAACTCAGCTGTGGATTATTTAGCACGTAATAAAACTGCCTTCACTTGAAAATCCTTCATAGACACCCTAACGGGCGCAGAAAAGCTACTGCCCTTCAACTCTTCAACTGCTCATCTAACAGAATATAACTCCATAGAAATCCTGCATCCTGATAACTACTAGGCTCATGGCATTTGTGGCACAAACTCAATACATGTCTGAAGGACGAGAGCGTAGGATTTGCACATAATAATATAAGCCTCCTGACTTGTTGGGAATTTAGTGAACATTTCAAGAAGGATACGTGAGTAAACTCCTCCAGAAAATCCGGAGGTGGTACCGTAAAGTATGGTTATACTTAACCACTATCTGGCATCACCTGCGACTCATTAAATGCAGCCAACGTATTGACTTGTCTTTTATTTGTGGCGTATCCATGAGCAGAGAGGTGTTAAATGTACTTGGAGACTTCGAGCAAAACACTTGCTTCTGGAAACAACACACGCATAGCAGAGGTGATTAAGTAAGTTATTCTCGCAATAATATTATTGACCAATAATGAAAAAGACCAACCATGTACGTGTGCGTGTGTGTGTAGTTGTGTATGCAGTTGTATGTGCAGTTTTGTGTGTGTGTGTTTGTGTTTGTATGTGTGTGTGAGTGTTGAGGTGTTTGTGGTTGCGTATGTTTATGTGTGGTTCTGTGTGTGCGTGTCCATGTGTGTGTTTCGAAGTTGTTTAACGAATGGTCTCGATGCGAGACCATTCGTTACATCTGAAAGAAATGCTTCGTAGAAGATTCCTTCGTTCCATTTAAGATCGCAAAATATTGTTATTTTCACTTTCCGTGTCCTTTTAAACAGTAAAGTATGTTATACAGTAGAATTATGTCAGTGACCAGGTGGCAACTAAGAAATAATGAGACGTGGATATAAGAGTTTTGTATGGTATTTAATGGTTGAAATATTTGTTCCCAATCTAACAGTCACACAGACACACACAGACACACGCAGATACACAGACACACACACATACATAAACATACACATTTACTCGCATATATATGTATGTGTGTGCATGCGCTATTTTCATACATATATACAGTCATATATACACAGTCTGTCTTTTTATGCATAAAAATGTATACATGCATATATGTACTGACATATACATATATACAAACATCCATTCATACATATATATATATATACACACACTCACACACACATATACATGCATACACATATATTCACACACACACACACACATACACACAAGCACACACACACACATATGCATTAGCGTTATCGATTTTATTTAGATGAATCTCCCTCGGTGCTGCTCAGTTCAAAATGTACAATCTATTTCAATGTAAGAGCCATATACTTCTCGCTCAATCCCCGCCTCTCTCTGCTTTCCTTTAACATTCACATAAAATACGTGACTAAGCTAATGTACTGTACATGACAGTCAACACGAATTTTCACATTCTTGTATTTGCTTTTATCATTTACACATTCCACTATAGTTAATTAGAAACGAACCTACGCGATCAGAGTTACCCTAATGTCAATCACTTGAAACCTGTCGATATACAGCCATTTCATATTTAATTATCACCTCGAATATTAATATTCCTGTTACGTAATAGGCTTTATGAAATCATGTTTACTTTCTGTAACTAAACTGTAAGTATACATTTCCGCTGACCCACGGTACTGTATTATTACAAGAAATACAAAAGCAGAGAATTGTATAATCGATAGAGCATGGTTTACTGTTACTCTGTTTAATCAGGTCTCTTTATAATCCGAGTCCAAATGCCGTCGGGGTTCGCTGTATATTTTATTCTTCCGCGTGTCAATAAAATAGTTAACCGTCAAGTACCGGAGACAATTTAATCAACTGTGTCGCATGGCATTGTTAATGGTCTTTTGCCAATCGCTACTTCACTTCTTATTTACTTATCCTTCTTTCAGTCCATCCGTCCGCCCGACCTTCCGTCCGTCTGTCCATCAGTCTGTCTATCTGTTTCTCTGCTTGTCTGTCTGTTTCTGTCTATCTGTCTGTCTGTCTGTCTCTCGCTTTCTCTTTTTCTCTGTACATTTATATAAAACGTCGCCCTTTTCAAGCCTAGCCAAGCTCATGGTCCCGGTTTCCCGGTTTCTGTGGCGTATATGTTCCCCCCAGCTGGACGGGACGCCAGTCCATCGCAGCGTTACTCAAGAAACAGGAAGAGAGAGTGAGAGAAAGTTGTGGCGAAAGAGTACAACAGGGGTCGCCACCACCCCCTGCCGGAGTAAGCCTAGAGCCTCGTGGAGCTTTTAAGTGTTTTCGCTCAATAAACACACACAACGCCAGGTCTGGGAATCGAAACCGCGATCCTCCGACCGCAAGTTCGCTGCCCTAACCACTGGGCCATTGCGCCTCCACACACACACACACACACACACACACACACACCACACACACACACACACACACACACATATATATATATATATATATATATATATATATACATATCCTTTAGTATTTTATTACAGTCATTAGACTGCCGTCATGTCATACTGGGGCAGCACCTTGAACATTTTTAATCGAACAAATCGACCTCCAGTACTTATTTTTCTTTTAAGCTTAGTGATTTTTCCATCTGTCTTTTTAGCCGAAACGCTAAGGTTACGGGGATGTAAACATACCAGCGCCGGTTGTCAAGTGTTTGGTGGGCGACAAACACAGGTATACACACATGTACACACACGCGCACACATATATGGACACACATAAACATATGGCTTAGTAGTTAGCGTATTCAGCTTACGATCGTAATGTCGTGAGTTCGAATACCGGCATCACGTTGTGTTCTTGTGCAAAAGACACTTCTTTATTTCACGTTGTTCCAGTCCATTCAAAGGGTCTAACCTTGACACATCTGTGTCACGTTGAATCAACCTGAGAATTACATTAAGTGTATGCGTGTCACTGGAGTGTTCAGGCACTCGCACCCAAATTTTACGCACAGGGTATTCCGCTGATCGATTCGACTGGAACAATAGTCGTCATAACCGACGGAGAGCCTGGCCTACACATACATACATACACACACACACACACACACACACACATACATACAGATACATGCATGTTATTATGTATATGCTCACATCTTCATACACATAGATAATGTTCATACATACATGTCTACATGTCTTTCTGTCTATCTATTTATTTATGCATCTATCTATCTGTCTACCTGTCTGACTGATTGTCTGTCTGTCTGTCTGTCTGTCTATCAATATATATATGTATGCATATATATGTGTGTGTGCATGTATGTGTGTCTGTGTTTGTCCTCCCACCATTGCTTGACAACCAATGTTGGTGTGTTCACGTCCTTGTAACTTAGAGGTTCGACAAAAGAGACCAATAGAATAAGTACTAGGCTTACAAAGAATAAGTCTTGGGATCGATGTGTTCGACTAAAGGCGGTGCTCCAGCATGGCCACAGTCAAATGACTGAAACAAATAAAATAAAAGAAAAAATAATGTAGAAATAAATAGAATTGTTTTAATCAGCTGAACACATTAATATAATTTTACTCAAATTCTCTAATAGTGCAAGAAGAGGGAGAAATTAAGTACACGTATGAATATCAAAATAATTCTATGTAATCTTCCCTTTCTAATTGGTATATATACACAGTTTATCTATTCTGGTTATAATATCATTTCTATTAATCTCAAATTTTATCTTCATGTTTATATACAATCATCCATTGTACACCATAATAATTTCTTCTGTATGAACATCATAGGTTTTATTAGCGTCTTGCCCCTTTAACTTTGTAATTAACATCTTGATTTAGGGTCTTCCCCTACTCAGCCTCCTTTATAGACGATTACTTATTCATTTTCTAAAATCCTAACAATATTTATGACCATACCCAGCTATAAACTATCAACTCACTCTGTCTATCCATTCTAGCCTTAGATTTAGTACTTGATAAAAAGACTAATAAATCAAGAGTGAACCACAATCATTTACAAGCTATGACCCTAACAGACTCCATAGAGTTCTTAGAAGTGTAGTATTTTCTGAGTCGCATTAGTAGCAACATGGACTTTCCCCCTCTTCTTGCTCTATTAGAGAATTTGAGTAAAATTATAATAATATGTCCAACTGAGTAAAAAAATTATATTTATTTATGCAGCTGAGGATATCCCTGCATTTAAATTAATGTAATGAAAGCACTGTTTAATTAAATGGAGCCACTTGAAACGGTCGTACTGCATCACCTCTTGATATCCTGTTGCTTATTTTATAACTTCCATGGCTCTCAAGGAAGAGGATGACTGTCACAGTTCGGTACCTTCAGTTGTATTGGAACCCCCCACGATTCAGATGAGACAAACGTACAACGACTTCTTCATGTTAAAAAGACAGGAATACGCGTTTCCTAGATTCATTTCATCACACAAAGCCCTACAGCAATAATGTGATGTTAACAGGAAGGGGATTATAACAACTGGAGTCATGTATCATGAAATATATCGGGGCTGGATGCTGTTTGATAATTGAAATTACTTTGAACCGAAGCGAAAGTGTAGGATCTGTTCTTCTTATCCAGTATTAGGAAAATCATAAAAAAGATTTACAACTAGATTCCTTTACCCAGTAAGGTTACATCTTAGTGCGTGGAAGAAAAACATATAACATTTAATCTTCGAACTTTCGGTATTGAACATAGTGAGACAAAGCTAGCTGATGAAAGACAGCTGACGGAACATAGCGGATAAACCGTACCTTGGGAGGAAACATTACCAGAAAAGTGGCAGATACTTTCTTTACATCCTGCAATGACCTGGTCGACACATTGCACAAATTAGTTAACGGCATAAATGAAAAATTGATGGTTGTCCACTTAAAGCTTGCTAGCTCTAAGAGATGCATAACAATCACCATTATATACGCGCACACATCTGATGCAAACACGGCAGTTAACAAAGAATTTTCGGTCAATTTATTGTTTCTTATCCTGAATAACAAAATATGACAAAATCATTTTGATGGGCAACTTCAGTAACAGATATGTCAGATTTGAACCTTTCAAATGGCACAGCTAGAAAAGATGAAATAGGAAAGGTTGACTGAGCTACAGGTCTAATTATAACTAAATATGAGGGGAACAGTTTAATACACTATTCCGGCAATGATATAGATTTAAAGGTTTCTGTCAGTGCCCACAATCTAAGCCTTGACATATAAACTTGATTTGCGATGGCAAAGCTGTACACCGGACCTAAGATTCGTCATGAGAGGAGCTGACGATTTCTAAAGTGACCACCGTTACATCATGTAACAAAATAATTTATCTCCTTCCAAAGTGATGTCGCCAGCAGAAACGATACCATCCGAAAACTAAGAAAGAAAAAGAGAGCGAGAAGGCTTAACCCGACTAGAATTGTACTGTTTCGGCCGCATAGAGTAGACTTACGAGAAATGAAACACTTTGACAAGGACACAACTCGTCACCCGAACCAGGAATCGAATCCATGACCTTATGATAGTAAGTTCAACATCCTAACCACTAGGCTGTGCAATTTCCTTACCTATGTATCTACATACAAATTTCCTAAATAATCACATCATAAAAATGTAGCAGGCATAATTATACCTCTCTCTTTCGTCACTAACTTCCTCTATTTTGAATCGAAATTGAAAAGATGACCAAAATTTAAAGAAAGGCAAACTTGAATTACTTTATCAGTCTCTGGAGATTCTTGGTAATTAAAGTATAATAAAATATTGAAAACAAACTCCGAGACATATTCAGGTGTGAACGTTGTGAAAAGAGATATAAAAACACAAATATAAAAACGTACTGCACAAGAATCGTAAACTAGCACAACAGGATCTGAAAAAAGAAAGCAAAAATCATAAAAGTGTTATATGTGTAAGATAAGAGTAATCTGTTTGCTACTGTAAACAAAATACGAGTACGTTACAAAAGCCAACAATATAATTTATGATAACAGCAAAGTTGGCAGACAACAATGCATAACTAAGAATAAAACTTAATAAATTAATTAATGTAGCTAAAGCACGAATACAATTTATGTCTGAATTATACTGAGCAGGAGAGTTTATCCGAGTAAGCACATGCGTACACACATGTACATTCTTGTCCAGAAACAAGCATACACAGAAACGTACATACATACATGCGTGCGTTCGTACGGTGTGTATGTGTGCGTGTATGAGCGAGTGAGTGAGTATATGTGCGTATAGGATTTTCCTATTAACTCCATTATCAACCTCAGTCCTCTCAAAATCAAGCTAAAATTCTCCTTCGTCAGCATAAATTTTATTGTCTTCAGTTTCGAATACTCAGTTGTCTGTCGATTTTATCAGCGTCAATTTTAATGCTGTCGCTGTAGGCTGGAGCGATTTCTTTCTATGAAGAGGCAGCTATCAGTGATTATTTGTTGCAGATTATGTAAATATTAACATGCTTTTTTTAAGATTTCATTTTTTGCTTAATATGTATTTTCATACCTTAAATTACCGTAAATGTAGACACATTAGTACATTAAATTAGCGTAAAACTCTATACTCTACTGAACATCACATGTACATAAAATAACTTGAACATGACAAAGACAAACATGAATAACATCTATTTGATTATTCCCATTTCTTAATTCTCTTAACATATTCCTAAAAATCCAGCACAGTTATCTACTTTAGTCAAAGTCAGCCCAGTGTCGATCAATATACATATTTATGTGCGCAAATACATCTGTTAATCGACACCGAGCTGACTTGGATTAGTGATTTGATTATGCAGGATATTTTAGGAATGTGTAAAAGGAATTAATGGATAAAATGTTAAAATAATGTTATTTAATTTTGTCTTTGTTGTGTTCTCTACTTACAGGGGTTGGACAAAATAATAGAAACACCTTAACATTTTAAACAAATTTATTTTAACATAGGGTAGGACTGCCTTTGGCAGTAATTACAACTTGAATTCTACAAGGTATGGACTCATACAAAGGTTGAATTGTTTCCAGAGGAATTTTTGTCCATTCTTTTGCTAAAACATCTCCGCTTCCTCTAGTGATGATAGTGGAAGATATCGACTCCTTACTTATCTTTCTAAAATGCACCATAAATGTTCAATAATATTGAGATCTGGGGACTGTGGTGGCCAGATAAGATGTTCAACTTCACTAGAATCTTCCTTGTGGCATTCAGTAACAACTTTAGCTGTGTGAATTGGTACATTATCATCCTGAAAGATTGCGGCTTTCCCCGGGAACAGTTCTCTAACCATAGAATGAATTTGATCAGATAAAATGCTTAAATAGCCTTGACAATTAATTCTGTCATGAAGGGAAACCATTGGGTTAGCAGATTTCCTAGGTATAGCCCCTAAATCACTACAGATGTTTACGTTACACTAGCGCCTGCCATACGAGCACCAACAATTTGACCTCTTTTAAAGTCCGATAGATCTGTCATTTTGATGAATTTTAATTACATTTTTCTGGTGATATCTGAAAAGAAACAACAATTTTAGCAAAATGTATTAAGCAACACTAATAATAAAATAAAAAAACACACAAAAATAAACAAGCTTTTGACCGTTTTATAGATATTTCAAAATTATGATGCTAGGTGTTTCCATTGTTTTGTCCAACCCCTGTATATGCTATAGTAAGTAGTTTTATGTATATTTAATGTATGTATATTTACAGTAGCGTAAAGTGTGACGATATCATAGAAATCTTGTTTAACAGGCTGCCGTCTGGTTGACTAGTTTGCAGAGCAACTCAGAGACATCCAACTTGGCAACGGGTTGCCACCCTCTCAACATCTTCGCTCCACTGATCCATACCTCCTAAATTCTTTTAACTTTTTCTCCCATCACATTCAATCAATATACACTATGCCCTTTGCCTCTATCTCGCATTTTTCACGCCTCTCCAATGCATCCCATTCACACTAACATTTTCCTCGCATGACCCTCATATCAACCCGCATTTCCTCAACATACTAACACGGTTTTCAAATAAACACACCTCATAACTCACTCCTCTGCCACACCTGCAAAACTTCTAATCTTTTCTATCATCTAGTCTCCTTGGCAGACCCGCATACACAAGCAGATTCACACACACGTACACATATCGACATATTCACATATGCACACCCTCAAATATCCATTCTCCTCACGTATACATACACGCGCGGGCCCACACATCACAATTCACTCACCATTTTGTTTCCCAATTATTTTTGTTTTCGTTTTTTCCACCCGTACAAACACTCACACGTTTTCTCACTCATTTATAGTATTGTCTCCTACCCCGCCTTTCCCACTTTGTATGAAAACTCGCCTACACACTTTCCGTACCACCAACTCTTTAGCTCCCCATCATATATAGGCACACCCACAAGCACATACATACTCATACGCACGCACCTACACTTTCTTCTTTCATTTGCCCTTCTCATCCCCTTACCTCCTTTCTCGTCAGTGTTTAGACTAAAAACTTATTTTCTTTCTGCCATTTTGATTACTTTGCTATTGTACCAAATTTTCTAGGCTACTCATTCAGACTCCTTTGGTTGATTTTTGCAGTTTTCGTTTCTCCAGACGTTTCCGTTTTCATCATTTCAGGATTCCCACCATCATTTGATTCTCAGAACTTCCTCTTTTTCTTTCCCTTATAAAATCCTTAATTCTATTATCTGCCTATATAAATGCATCCTCTCACTACGTTTACTTGTCTATTAGCTCCTACCTCCCGGCAATTTGTACCAGTTGTGTATATCCCCGGACTTTTTTTAGTATTGTATTTTTATTTATATATTTTACTTTATTTAGTTTTTTGAAATCAGTGTTTTGCTGTAATTATTGTTCTCTATTGCTTCTCTGAATTTTCTCTAATTTTTCTACAATTTTCCCCAAATTTTCTCTTAATTTTCTCTCCCTGAACTCGTTTCTTCCTTTTCACATATTTTTCTCCTTTTTTTGTCCATTTTTTTTTTCTTTCCCTCTTCCGTGTACACTTTTTACATCACATTCCTCTTACCCCACTACGTTCTTCACTAATTCTCGTTCCTCACAGAAATAGATTTCTTTAATAAGTATTTTATTGTAATTATTTTTCTCTCAATTTTCCTAAAGGAGAAAAACAAACAAGTGAATTCAGGGACAGAAGAGAAGTAAGAGAAAATTGACAGAAGAGGAAACTCTTTATTACACTTTTTCTTCACTTGTTCATTATTTCTCATTTTCCTTTTCCTCTTTTCGCCTCTTCCGCTTATACATTAAGTTTTATTTTGTATTCTTCTTACTCTTCTACACGCCGTACTGATTGTTTCGATCACAGAACATTATTTTTTTTTCACGAGAGTTGTATTGCTTTTTTCTTTCTCCTCTCCTGTTCATAACAATTCTCTACATTATGGTATCTCACGCTAATACCGTTACATGCACTTTCATCTCCCCATATTTCTCCCGCCTTCCCTTTCAGTTCACACTAGTACCCGTGCCCACCTAACCATGCCCACTTTTTTTCTCAAACACACTTAACGATCACACGTGTACACCAGCATGCCGCTTCCTCGTTAAGCCACCACTATATTTCGATATTTGTACACCAACACACACTCAAGCAGCGCAAATCCACACGTACAGCTCTCCTACATAAAACCACATATACGCACCTATATGTACATACAGACGCACACATACCTCCTCCCTTGCTCCTTCCTTCGTAAATTCCTTCATAGAAATACTTTCCCATTTGTCCTCTAAACCTCGCTAGTTTGCTTTTCTTCCTCAACCACTTTTCCTCTTTCACAATCCTTCTTTACTTTCTTCTATACTTTTCTTCTCATGAAAGGCTATCGTCCGCACGCTGGCAACATTTTCTCTTCCTTCTATGCATTTAACAAATACATTATTTGCTAAAACTTGTCTCTCCTGTGTTGCTTTATTCTTTTTCTTTTTGTTCGTTACATTCACAATTTACATATGTACCTACATACATACCTACACCTACATATAAATACATATATCTATATCTATATCTATCTATCTATCTATCTATCTATCTATCTATCTATCTATCTATCTATCTATCTATCTATCTATCTATCTATCTATCTATCTATCTATATATATATATATATATACATACATACATACATACACGCGTTGAATAGAGCCCCGGAAGATCTCACACATAGACATCCAGGACCCGGCACGCATACATTTAACACTAGGTCAAAAAGTTAAACATCTAAAACAGCTAACAACAACAGGTCTTGCCACACCCCTCTATTCTCCATTCTCAAAAAATGTATATAACACTACTCCTAAATACCCTAAAAAAGTGGCGGACGCTCTATTCTGTGGTACACCTCCCCTTCTCATTTAACGTTAAGAACTCAGCTAAATTCTTCTTTAAAATATTTAGATTCCAACTTCCCTCGTGAACATAAATATTATTCTATCTTTAATAGATCCACCCTAAAACTATCCTATTCTGCCCCACCCAACTTCGAATCTATCATATCTAATAACCAAAAGCTTTCTCTCTACTATCAAAACTCACTTAATTACAACTCTAGTTACACGAACGCTCAATACGCACATAGCTCCAGCACGGAAACCCTTACATTAGACCACAACCACAACCCAACACATCCTATTGACACTACCCAGAACACTACCACAACCTCTACCACTCTTACAAATAGTACAATTAATAACAACTATAGTAATAATAACAATAATAGTAACAATAACATTAATAATACTAATATTTGAGACCTTTCTACCCGCTTCTGTAACCTCTCCTCTGACAATATTACCTCATCTATACCTGGAAACAATTTCCAAAATTCGCCCACTTTTAACTGCCGTCCTGGAGCCATCTGTTCTTTGCAAACTCATTGTAGAAGATATAATGTAATTTACAAATGCACTGTCCTTAATACATTACACAATTCTACAGCCACATTCATAGGATCAACCATAAATTTTAAACAACGATATGCCGCTCACCTCCATTCCTTTAGATACGATAAACATAGTAAATCTACAACACTCGCCAGTCACATACATCATCTCAAAAATACACATATACCCTATACTTTGTCATGGTCCATATTGGATTCAGGGTTTCCTTACCAAGATCAACGCTCAACCTGCAAGGTTTGCCTGAAGGAGGCACTTCATATATTGGAGACAACTCTTCAACACTACTAGATAAACATAAGCACATGCAACCATCGCTTTCTCATACATTCAAATTCTACCGCAAATCCAAATGCCTAAATGTGTATTTATATATTTGCGTGTATATATGTATGTGTGTATATACGTGTGTATATAGGCATACATGAGCATGCAAATGTGAGTATATATATGAGCATAGATATAGATATTTTATATAAGTATAGATTCGTATATGTGTAAGTGTAGCTATATATATGTACATATACCCGCCTGTGTGTGTATGTTCGTGTGTGTATATATATATTGAAATTTGCATGCATTTATGTACGTGTGAGAGTCTGCATGCATGCATTCATGTATGCATGAATTTATATATACAAAAATAGATGCGTGAATGCGTGTGAACATACATGAGTTTGTATGCGTATATATGTGTCAATGTGTGTATATGTCTGTATACAATTGTGGATACGTATGTGTGTATACATTTTCACCAATAAACTATCACACATGTCTGTTTTTAGCAACATGACATATTCATTCTTTATTCCACCTCAATTTTATTACCAAAACTAATTCCACTTATACATCACCCTACCCTTAGCTCTATCACACCACCCCTGCTCACAAACCTCACACTCTTTCACTTTTTACCCTATCATCTCTTTCTCTCTCTCCCCTGACCTCTTCCTTCCTGCTATCATTTTATCCTGACCACTAGCTAACACACCTTTCTTCACTTGTTTATTTTTTTATTTTTTTTTTTTTTTCTACTCCCTCCCATTCTCTTCCTGTTTTTGATTTGATCTTACAAACACATTCCCAATTTTTAAGTCACTCCCAAAACTCCTCGATCGAATAACACTGTTTACAAGATTATGTTTGGAATGACCAAATATAAACACCACTGGAACTCACACATAAGGTACAGGAAACTTATATATACACCATTCTGCTTAAATAATGGAACTACAAATACAAAATCCTTATGCATCTCACTTCTATTTTCATTTTTTCACTTCCCTCTGTATTTCATATCTACTCTACAGTAATTATTACTTAAACATTTTCTCGCACCGTCTCTGACGAAAGGATGTATAAAATATCCCGGAAGCAATTGTTAAGATCTCTTTATAAAGGTCGTGAAAATTATACACAGCCTTGGAATTTTTATTTCATTCTGTCAACTGATATATATATATATATATATATTATATATATATATATATATATATATATATATATATATATATATATATATATTGCTTACTTCGATTCTAATCTTATTTCTCTTCTTATAAGAATGTATAAGAAGAGAAACAAGATTAGAATCGAAGCAAGCAATAGAGTTTGAGAGGAGTATAGTTTTATAGAAATGTTGTATGTGTGTATATGTGTATATGTATATGTGCATATATATATATATATATATATATATATATATATATATATATATATATATATATATATATATGTGTGTGTGTGTGTGTGTGTGTGTGTGTGTGTGTGTGTGTGTATGTGTGAGTGTATATATGTATATTTATACATAAATTAGCCATTTGAACTTTTTTAGACCCTCTTCTAAAGTCACTGACGAAGCTTGGAGACACATCCAAGTACCCTAATCTTATCTACCGATCACTACAGTTCACTGAAAAGATGGAAATAATGAGGGGTACTGTAACCTCTTCGCAGAAACAGCCGTAAGAAACTCCTCTTCATTCTCTATTCTAGAATTATTGGTACTTCATATGTAAATCACAATCTTTACACATGTATATATATTCTCAGAATTGTTTAAAATAAATAGGCAGAATATAATGTCTACCAGCTGATGCATACTACCTCTAGATCCCCTCCATTTTGTTCTTAACGTACAAATTAAGGGTAAAACCACTTGTTACCCCCGTCCATTTATTACGCTCACTAGTACAATTGCCACGCAATAACCAACATTGCGTATTAATAATTGGGTATTCTACCAGCAGTATATTGGATAGATACTATCCCTTTGTTGGTTGGATTCACAACCTCTAACTCTCTTTGAAGTATATATATACACAGACACACACACACACACACACATACACACACACATATATATGCATGTGCGTGTGTGTGATACACACACATACACACAACGCGCGCGCACACACACACAACATATAAATATATATAGTAATGTTAAAAGACTTGTGATCACCAAAATCACCAAACAATTAGATATAATCACAAAGATATTTATACGGATATTCTACGGACGTTAAGGAAGGCATTTTACAAGAAGTTGGTAAATTTGGCGTTTTTCTAATGTCCTGCTCATAGAAAGATACATGCATAGTTTTACATATACTCTACCTAGAAACAATAAAAATACAAAAAAAAAAGCATCCAGTATGTTTGGGGACACCATAGCGAGTACAATTTACTTAAAATGTTGTTGCCCACAAGGCAATCTATGCCAACTGAATACAACGTTGCCCAAATTTTAGATCTGCTGATCGGGTAGCTTTAAATAGAATGTTATTCCTAAACATAACCCTAATCCTATGTAGCAAACACTTTGAGATTGTATTCATTGTGACAGATTCGGAAGAAGTGGCAGATAAATTTAGATATTTCGGAAATAATTCCATGCAAATATTTACAACACTAGCACATTGCTAGATATAAGCGCAGAAATGAGAAACAGTTCATATAATACCCGAGTATATATTGGTTTCAAATTTTGGCACAAGGCTAGGAATTTTGGGAAGGTTGCTTGTCGATTACATCGCCCCTATTATTCAACTGATACTTAATTTATCGACCCCCGAAAGGGTGTAAGACAAAGTCGACCTCCGCGGAATTTGAACCCAGACATATCTGAGTATGTATTACGAAATTACAAACATAAACATGCCTACACAAATATTTGGTGTCTCTGACAGGGCTCTAAATTGTCAACATCTAAAGAAGCGTATGAGTAAAACAACTATTCGTTAATACACGGTACTCGAACAAAATAGTAGACTAGGTAGCAGAGCAATTCTAAAATATATTCACCATCGCAGATATAAAACTTAAACACCTAACGTAGATAGGTGCATTATGACAGCTATTTCTTTCATGACCATCCCGCATACACTTTTCCTTTTAGGAAAGCGGTGATAATGATTTATTGGTGATTTTGTCTGTTGTTTTTACAAGTTGGAAGGTTTTTTTAGAGTTACAGTGAGTGTTGCGCAGCCTGAATGTTCATGAAGCTATGTAACCATCATCATGTTCTGTTTCTTGTTCATAGTATCAAAGGAAAAATGAATCTTTCGCTCTGTCTTTTCGACTATTCTGCACTTATGAATTACAGTCGTTGAGTATGTGCTTTTCTTTTCCTAAGAGGCCTATTATTCAGTTAGTTATTAAACTATATCAACGTGAGTAAATCGATTCTTCACTGTACTATATCTGTATACACGTATTCACTACAACGTTTTAAGCTGCTGTATTGGCCAATCGATTTACTAACGCTGACATCTCTACATAACCAATATATTGCTATAAAAACAATGAATTGGTGTCGGTTTCGACGACTCAGATTTAGTTGCCTGATCATTGAACTAGTGCTTATATAGCTGAGCAGTTCACAGACACGAACTTTTAATGTAATTCTCAAGCGGAATTAGCGATGAGCTTTCCTACAATTTCCGTCCGCCTAATTTCACAAGGCTTGGATCGACTTGCTTGCGGCAATGGTAAAAAATGCTTTCCCCTGATGCTACGCAAAGAAATCGAATTTGGGACTTCGTAATAGCGAAGTGAACTTCTTAATCATTCTGCCACGCTGTATTCCACAACTAACAGTTAGTATTAATATAGATATATAATTTGAAATTATGTGATATTGTAAATATCTACCAGTTGCCAACTTATAAGTGGAGGTTTTGCATTACCTTTTTTACAGATGAAATTTGGCGCTGTTAGAGTCATTTCCATACTTAATCATTATATTTTGTACTAGGGGTTCTTAATGAGAGGGGAAGATGTGAAGAATTTCACCTTGATCCAAGTTTGGCATCAAATTGTTCTTCAACAACTGGATGTATTTGGTACTATTCAAGTTACCGTCAATTTTAACCAACTTTCTTGAACCATAACTTTTTAAGTATCCCCAAAGCATCAAACTCTTACCACTAAACTTCCTGTACATCAATAGGAAGCAGCGTAAGGAATGGCTTAGCCACGGTAAACAAGAAAGACCGCGAATGAAACAAGGTCTTCATCCGCGTAAAACGATATTGTGCGTATGGTGGGACTAGGAACGGATTATCCATTATGAATTTCTTGAACGGAACCAAACGGTTAATGCGGAGCGCTATGTTCAACATATTAAATGACTCAACACGGCTATTCAAGAGAAAATGCCTAATCAGTAGCATGGAGTTCTTCTGCTGCACGACATCGCCCGGCCTCATATCGCCAATATGACCAAGGAAGCCATTCAAACGCATGGCTGGGAAATGTTGTCACACCCGCCGTACTCTCCTGATTTGGCACTAACGGATTTCCACCTCTTTCGATCTCTTTCAAATGCTATGTGCGGAGTTCCATTCAATATTGATGCAGAATTGAGAGCTTGGTTTGATCAATTTCTCGAGTCGAAATCGGGCGATTTCTACCAACGAGGTATGGAAAATCTTGTTGAATGTTGGGAAGAAGTTGTAAACAACAAGCGTGAATACATTATTGATTAATTGGTTATTTTGTTTTATTAAACCTTTTTAAAAAATTAAATTAGAATAACACCGGGAACTTAGTTGCCAACGTAATATATATATATGTATATATATATATCTACAGTCACACATATTTGTATACCTATACAAACGTGTATATGTGTGTGTATGTGTGTGCATAAAAAACAAAACAGACAAAAATATAAATGTATACATATGTACACACACACCCCTACACGCATATGCATACATGTATATATAGGCATGTTTCTTGTACCATTCTCTTCAATAAATATTCTCTGGAAAACAGCGAACCCTGATCTTTGATACCAACGTCAAGTATGTATGTGTGTGTAATGTTTCCCTCTTAAACTTACCGTCAACATAATACGATCACTGTGTACATCCTTTTGACTTTTCTTGTTTTTGTTGTTATTTTGATTTGACTATATATATACACACCTTTGGGTAGCACTGAACAGCTATGCCTACCCTGTTCTTTGATGCTAAAGCCAAGTATGTGCATGAATGTGTGTATGTATTCTTTTGTTGCTGCTGTTCTCGGCGTCATTATTTTCTCTGTATATTCTTCTTTTCATCTTTCTAGGGAATTCTCTATAGAAGTTTAAGACCGGCTTCATACATGTATGCTTTGCGTTCTTTTGTCTTATTTTTTCTTTATTCTTGTTTTAAAAAATAAAGTCGTTAATAAATTAGTGAAGACAATGTTTGTAGCAATATTTTTCAGGGCGTTTTTTAAAGAAGTTTCTTATTCTCTGTGTACCATTGTGCTGGGATCTACAGCCTAAAGCACAATTTTTCATGACTTCTGAAAAATTACTGTGGAGCCCAATTTACTGCATTGCATGTGTGTTAACTTACTCTTATTCATTTCAGAACATACAGAAACAATTGTGAAAAAACAACCGGCTTTCAGTTGCTAATTAGGCTTCCAGAATGGGAAATAAATATAATAAAATGCAAAACTTATAGGCAGCGTAAATTATTGCTTTACATTGTTTATTTGTTGTATTATTAATACTGCGCGTACAATTTCTAGTTTTAGTGGATGTTAGAGAAGCTTGAAAACCGCACACAATATAAAGTAGAATTCTAATTTTATAGTCTAACAGTCTGGTAACATTATTGTCTCTGGTTGTCATGTAAAGCAGACCTTCCTGAATATGACATGAACAACAGTATAAAAACCTATAAAGTTGAGAAGAAGCAGATGTGAAGACTAAACTTAATAAATTGTCCTCCAATGCCCTGCAGGAAATAATTTCATGAATAAGAGACAAAAAGTAGACGGAATAACATTACAAAACTACATCAATAACATCGTAACACAAAAAAAGCCTGTTCTTTTCTATTTATTTTACAGGTTAAACATTTAATGACAAAGTGTATAGAATACGGTTCCTTTAAATTAGATACATTTTTGAGCTGGAGGGTGATGCGGATGCATGCATACATGCACATTCTTTCATGAGAATCTGTAACAAAACATTCTGGGCGAACTTTTTTTGCGAGAATAACATATGATGTAAATAACTTTCGATAGAAATTTAAACATGAAATATATGTTTGAGGCGTGGTTGTAGCATATTATCACCTTTAACTCACAATATTATTCAAGAATGATATGTATAGACAAAATTACACTAGTCAGATGCTTCTTCATAATAATTTAATTTACTTTTTTAAAAAAATACTGATATAAGGTGTTTATATTTATCAGTTTAAGTTAAAGCAATCGAATACGAATAAAAATAAGACTTGCGTCATAATTTCATTACCGCAGTAAGTTGTAGGGAAGCACAACAACCGAACAAGTAATGCATTCCTATCACATTTGGTTACTTCGTACTTACAGTCTCAACTGTAAGTACGCTCACATGACGGCTGTCTGTTGTATATATAATTTTAGTTAATCTTCTGTCTTCCGGCGAAAGATTATCTAATGTCTAATTGACCAAATTTAGATCACTCACTACTACTCAGGTTTTTAGTTCTATGTATGCTAAGTAGTTGGTGGTATCGAAACACTCTCCCTAATTTTATTCGTCGATTGGCGGGAAGGTTATGAAATTTACATATTTTATCGACACAACTGATAGTTGATGACAGAGGTAGTGTTGCAGTTAGCTATTTAAAAAGTGGTAGTAGTGACGTTGTGTTAGTCACATGATATAGGAAACTCGGCCAGGGAGGGGCTACATAACAAGAATAGTTCATTATAGGACTGCTCGATTAGGGCTGGCACGTACTCGCCTGCATACAGATGTATTATGATCAGATGTCATAAGGTGACAACAATAAGAGAGACGTTTACGTTGTGGTGAACCTAGTAGAAATGGCGGATACATCTCCCTCAAATAGTACTGTCTGCTATCTCAATAAATGAAATATACTGCAGAAAGCCAAATACAGGAAACAAATACACGAGTGTTGTGATGTCACTTCAAATACTAGCAAATTCTACTGTAACAGAGCAATAAGACAAGAAATGGTGATCGATTAAAAAACAACAGTGATGACAATGACAGCGACCTGAACAATAATAACGGTGCTCTGTCTCAACTCTCCATCTCAAAACACTCCAAATGCAGATTCTACGAAATTGTAGAACGGTTTTTGTGCGATCTTCCTGAAGTTACGTACGAATAAACATATATCTAAATCTACACACATCTGACACATGGATGAACTTAGTTGATAATTAATTAACAATATTTACACACACACGCACATACACACTCACACACATACACGTGCATAGCTGAAGGATTAAAATTAATCAAAAGACATACTAAGCATGTCTATCTGCTGGAAATAACAGTCAAATCTCTTTTTTAAATCGTCAAAATACACAGATAATGGCTACAGAAATCAACTGTTCAAAGGTTTCTTGGGGAAGCTGAAGCTATTATGCCAGTGCACAAACCGGTCCACGCGAGTCCAAATACTTGAATATATATTTGGAGATTGTTTTAGCCCGTTTGGCTTCGGACGGTTAAGTTCTGTAGTTATTATCAGTGTATTTTGGCGATTTAAATAAGAGCTTTGACTGTTATTTCCAGCAGGTAGACAAACTTAGTACGTCCTTTGATTAATGTTAATCCTTCAGCTATTTAATGCTTTTCGGGGGCCTGCAATCGCCTATATTATCGATTCTGTTATTATTATTTTTAAATTGTCACACAAAATAATAACAGAGTCAATGATATTTTCTAAAATTAATTTTCGTGAATTATTTGATCCGTATTGAAGTTACACACACACACACACAGACACACACACACACACACACACACACACACACACACACACACACACACACACACACACACACACACACACACACACACACACACACACACACACACACACACACACAAACATATATTTGTGTTTGTGTGCGTGCTCGTACGACGAGCTTTCAGTTTTCAACCAAATCCACTTACTGGGGTTTGGTCAGTCCGGGGGGTCTGTAGTAAAAGTCACTTGCGTATGGTACAATGCAGTGCCGACTGAACCCGAACCAGAGCCATGTGGTTAGAAAGCTAACTTCTTACCATACAACCACGCTTGCCTGCGCGCGTGATGTATGTATGTGTGTATGTGTGTTACATGTGTGTGTACATATATATATGTCAGTGTGTGTGCATATATATATATATATATATATATATATTATGTGAAATAGAAAGATGAATAATCTTGTAGTAGATTAATCAAAAGTTTAACCGATACCTTAGTAGCAAAAATCACAGCAGTAAACAGCACGGTTGGAGGTACAACCATCTGGCGTTGCAACCGTGCGTTGGTGCGGATAATTGAAATTAAAACATTATTGGTGAATTGAAGAAATGGAGCTGAACGCAGATTGAACAGAAATCGTTTTATTTCATTCTACACGTGTTTCGAAAGGCACAATTACCAAAATCCGATTGAATAATGGGACCATATTGTGTCTTTCTCTTCAGGAAGAAAAAAGGAAATCCGTTGGAAAAACAAAAACAGAACAGAGGCGGAGCAAAAAACAAATCGAACTGTGCTCCTAAGAGCCCATGGCGAAACTGTTTATCAGTGTATGTTGAGAACCGGTGGCTGAAGAATTCAACGGGTCAGGCATCGGTCAATCATGTGGGTGAGGGTGTATAGATGTTCTTTGTGACCGAGAATAAAGTTCTGACTATTTAAGGAATATTGGATGTTTTATAAGGGGCGAGAAAAAATCTACTTAGAGACGTGTGTGTGTGTATACTGTTCTATATATGTGTGTGTTGGCGTAGGGGTAGAAAACATTTTTTGTGTACGTGTGTGCGTTTGATCGTTCGGCTGTCAGTGGCTACTGCCGTGATAACCGTTGGGTGGCAGAAAGAAAAAAATAAAAAAATATATATATATTATGTTTTATGTGTGTGTGTGTTCATCTAAGCCTGCCTTGTCAAGGAAACCCCCCGCTGTGAAAAAACCAAGCCCCGTTTGTCTTACAGGAGTAATTCCCCTTGCAGTGGTTAATCGTAGATATCTTAAAGGCTATTTCAGAATTTGTTACCAAGGGCTATGGGTGCCGGTATTATTTATAAACGCTATTTAAAGGCCAGATAAGTGTAACGCCGCCAATGGGGGCATCGAAAAGCCGACTGTAAGAGCCCGTTTACCATCCGGCCTCTGGCAAACAAAATATGGAAGAATTCGGAGACACAAAGGTTGCACTGTCTTCTGCCCCTATCAAATGGGAGGGCCACCGACAAAATTGACCATTCCAGCCTATAGCTTAAGTTCGCATCCTTCAGTCGCTATATTAGCTTAGTGAGTCCCGTGGTCTGGCGCTTGTTCACGTCCCGAAAAGTTGCGTAATGGTTGGAGACACGCAAAGACAATCTTGAGGATGATGCCCCTACATAAGTGAAGGCATCTGAGTCCGTGTAAACCTTGCATTGGTAGACGGCGTTTTTGATCTTGGAGTTCGCCGACGTGAATCTTAATCTGCTAGGATTAGTTTCTGAAATTAGAACTGCGTTCCTGTCACTATATTCGTTCCGAGACCTGCAGCCGCTTACTACTCTATTTTCCACTACGTCACTATTAACTATAGGAATAACCCCTGATTCTCCACTATCTATCAGAGTGCTGTCATTGCTACTGCCCGTGGTACTGCTATTGCGGGAAATGATGCTGGGGATGCTAATGGGGCTCTCTACCCTACTCCCATTATTACCGTCAACCACAACACCCCTATTTATAACTATACCCCTAGTGGGTACTCCCTGGCTGGAGCTGAGATTATGTGTCACTGTACTGGCTCTCATATCATTATTACTACTATAATTATTCCTACTGAGCATTAAACCGGGAGCGGAAGAGGCTGTGACTCCGGAAAAAGGTGATAGGGTCTTAGTAAGTAGCCTATTATTATGGGAGGCGATTATCTGGGCGAGGTTTTATATCCTTAATTTCCAAGTTTACCTTCCTCAGGGTACTCCAATTGGTTTTTCTATAATTTTTCTTGATCTCCATTATAGAAAATTATAGAAAAACCAATTGGAGTACCCTGAGGAAGGTAAACTTGGAAATAAGGATATAATATTTAAACACCGAATTCAAATGAGAACTCAGCCGCTTAGCCCCAAGCAACCCAGATTTATAGTGAAGGACCATAAACCTAACTTCCACACCAACCCAGCGCTAAGACTCATATGCCCTGCTAGATCTGATATCGGGATAATCAGTAAGTACATTTTAGATAAATATATCCCTAGTTTAGTAAACAAGCTGAAGCTCAGCCTCTGGGCCAACTCCTCGCAGGTAGTGAAGTGGTTCTCTTCCATCCCCATAAGAACCGTACTAGGTTCATTCAGTTTGATATCGCCAGCTTCTACCCCTCGATTAACCCTAGTGTGCTAAATAAGGCCCTCTGGCATGCTCACAACAAGGCTGGCCTCACCAGAGAAGAGATAGATATCATTTTAGTCGCCAGGAAATCGTTTATTAAGTTTGATAATAAGTTGTGGATCCGTAAAGATACTCCCAATGAATTTGATGTGCCTATGGGTAGTTCGGATAGTGCGCAGATAGCCGATTTGGTCGGAATATATATTCTCTACGAATTGTCCGACCAATTCCCGGAGATCGCGGGCGGCCTGTATCGTGACGATTGTCTGTTTTACCTGCAAAACACCACGAACAGAATAGTGCAGAAAACTAAGAGCAGGTTAGCTAGGTTTTTTAATAGAATGGGCATGAGTATAGTTTTTGATAATGAACTCACCAAGGCTAATTTCCTAGACGTTACACTTAACCTTAATAGCGACTCATACTGCCCTTACCATAAGCATTCCACTAATTTGAAGTATGTCAGTGTCTTCTCAAATCATGCCAAAACCGTAACAGACAATTTGGTTAAAAACATCTCTCTAAGATTGTCTGGCTTGTCCGCCAGTGCCGATATTTTTATGCAGAAAGCGGAATTTATAATACGCCGCACTATCCAAGGCCGGTTATAGGCAGAAGGTAATTTATATTGATCCGGCCCTTCCGATGCCATCATTCGGTCATCAGGATAGGGCCGTATATAATAACATTAACATTTTAAGTAAAGGACGGGAGCGCGGCGGATGCCGGGTGGTAGTCGCTCCCGCATTTAATTTAGCGAACAAGGATAATTATCGGTCCGGGAGGTCTTACACTAACCCAAGACCCGTTATTCATCCGAGAATCACCACCCCCGAATGCGAGAGCTGGCGTCCCGACCCATCACACTGATAGGAATAAGCATATATGGTTTGTAATCCCTTTGGTAAGCAGATTAGAACTAACCTCCCCCTCATGTTTAGACAAGCCATCGCCAATAACTTCCCCAGAAATTCCAAATATTACTCCACGGTTAACTCACATAAAGTTAGGATAGCTTTCTCCAACACTAAAAACCTCGCCCAGATAATCGCCTCCCATAATAATAGGCTACTTACTAAGACCCTATCACCTTTTTCCGGAGGCACAGCCTCTTCCGCTCCCGGTTTAATGCTCAGTAGGAATAATTATAGTAGTAATAATGATATGAGAGCCAGTACAGTGACACATAATCTCAGCTCCAGCCAGGGAGTACCCACTAGGGGTATAGTTATAAATAGGGGTGTTGTGGTTGACGGTAATAATGGAGTAGGGTAGAGAGCCCCATTAGCATCCCCAGCATCATTTTCCCGCATAGCAGTACCACGGGCAGTAGCAATGACAGCACTCTGATAGATAGTGGAGAATCAGGGGTTATTCCTATAGTTAATAGTGACGTAGTGGAAAATAGAGTAGTAAGCGGCTGCAGGTCTCGGAACGAATATAGTGACAGGAACGCAGTTCTAATTTCAGAAACTAACCTAGCAGATTAAGATTCACGTCGGCGAACTCCAAGATCAAAAACGCCGTCTACCAATGCAAGGTTTACACGGACTCAGATGCCTTCACTTATGTAGGGGCATCATCCTCAAGATTGTCTTTGCGTGTCTCCAACCATTACGCAACTTTTCGGGACGTGAACAAGCGGCAGACCACGGGACTCAGTAAGCTAATATGGCGACTGAAGGATGATGAAACTTAAGCTATAGGCTGGAATGGTCAATTTTGTCGGTGGCCCTCCCATTTGATAGGGGCAGAAGACAGTGCAACCTTTGTGTCTCCGAACTCTTCCATATTTTGTTTGCCAGAGGCCGGATGGTAAACGGGCTCTTACAGTCGGCTTTTCGATGCCCCCATTGGCGGCGTTACACTTATCTGGCCTTTAAATAGCGTTTATAAATAATACCGGCACCCATAGCCCTTGGTAACAAATTCTGAAATAGCCTTTAAGATATCTACGATTAACCACTGCAAGGGGAATTACTCCTGTAAGACAAACGGGGCTTAGTTTTTTCACAGCGGGGGGTTTCCTTGACAAGGCAGGCTTAGATGAACACACACACACATAAAAACAGATAATATATATATTTTTATTTTTTTCTTTCTGCCACCCAACGGTTATCACGGCAGTAGCCACTGACAGCCGAACGAACGATCAAACGCACACACGTACACAAAAAATGTTTTCTACCCTACGGCAACACACACATATATAGAACAGTATACACACACACACGTCTCTAAGTAGATTTTTTCTCGCCCCTTATAAAACATCCAATATTCCTTAAATAGTCAGAACTTTATTCTCGGTCACAAAGAACATCTATACACCCTCACCCACATGATTGACCGATGCCTGACCCGTTGAATTCTTCAGCCACCGGTTCTCAACATACACTGATAAACAGTTTCGCCATGGGCTCTTAGGAGCACAGTTCGATTTGTTTTTTGCTCCGCCTCTGTTCTGTTTTTGTTTTTCCAACGGATTTCCTTTTTTCTTCCTGAAGAGAAAGACACAATATGGTCCCATTATTCAATCGGATTTTGGTAATTTGTGCCTTTCGAAACACGTGTAGAATGAAATAAAACGATTTCTGTTCAATCTGCGTTCAGCTCCATTTCTTCAATTCACCAATAATGTTATATATATATATATATATATATATATATATATATATGAACCTTAATAATGAAGGAAATTGTTGTATATAGTGCTCAGGTACACTCCAACTAAAAAATTATTTATATGTATATATATAGTATATATATATAAATGTGTGTATGTATTATGTATGTATATATATATTTATGTATATATTTATATATGTATACATATATATGTATATATATATATTTCTGTATGTGTGTGTATATGTGTGTCTGTGTGTGTGTGCATGTATATACATTTTGATATACAATGCAGAAAGAAAAGTATTCCTGTTTATTCATTCATCCGACATTGAACCTTCACAATGTCACTGTACCGAGCTTCCCGTTTCCTGTGCATCCTTCCATTCGAATGCAAGTGAATTTGGATTTCTAATTGCTTTATTAGAATTTCTTTGGCTTGCTTGCTTTATTGCCATCACTCAGAGGTTAGTAGTATATGGTAGCCTTGCAAATATTGCTCCTCTCCGCACATTACAATCAACAGCAGTTGCTTCAACGCATCGATGATAATTATATAATTCAATAGTTTCAACTGTTATAGGACGGGTAAATTTTAGAATACATTGTTGCTATTGTATGCAATATGCGTGAATGATACAAAGGATCAATTGTTAAAATTTAAATTATTTTCAAATTTCATAATGATCTAATAAAATAATGATACGTACGCTAATTGCCATAATAAAAATGTTTATTAGATTAAAATAAAATTAATTAAAAGTATTTCTCATTTGCATATATACAATAAGTTATCAATAACAATAATTATGTTTAATTAATTGTAGAGGTAACGTATTGATTAATTTCCTATAAGTTTGTGTGCCTTTTTTTTTTTTAGCGTAGCTAATTAATTAGCAATAAGTATACTTATCATTCTTACCTCAGATGGATAAATAACGCAGTTATTTTTGTTTTTGCCAAAGGAAGCTATGAATACACAGATCTATGATCAAAGTCAGCTCATTGCAAAATTCTTAGAACTACAGTTACCGAAAGTATTATTGCTCTTTTACAAACGGTATGTAAAAAAACGAGGGAATTCGGCTGCTATTTCTGGTATTCGATCAACAATGTAGAGGTTTCTTCTATAGTTCCAACAAAATATAGTTTTTCCAAATAATATTTGAACACAGAACATATATTATAATACGCTAATGTAATTATGAATTTAATTTATCAACCGACATGTAGCGAGCTGTTTAGCTATTTAAATCTCAACAATAAATTACTGTTAACATGTTCGAAATTTATCTTCGGAGGTTTGAATAGTAAAGCAAGCTACGGTAGGATTTGAATTAGTAATGTAAGTAGTGCAAAGCTTTTAATACGGTACCGTACTTCGGTTTCATGCCAACACCCATTTATAGGCCAAAGTTACAAATTTATTATTTGAATAATAAAGCAAGCTAAGGATTTGAATTAGTAATGTAAGTAGTGCAAAGCTTTTAATACGGTACCGTACTTCGGTTTCATGCCAACACCCATTTATAGGCCAAAGTTACAAATTTATTATTTGAATAATAAAGCAAGCTAAGGATTTGAATTAGTAATGTAAGTAGTGCAAAGCTTTTAATACAGTACCGTACTTCGGTTTCATGCCAACACCCATTTATAGGCCAAATTTACAAATTTATTATTTGAATAATAAAGCAAGCTAAGGATTTGAATTAGTAATGTAAGTAGTGAAAAGCTTTTAATACAGTACCGTACTTCGGTTTCATGCCAACACCCATTTATAGGCCAAATTTACAAACGGTATAACTATAAGAAGTTTCCACAATTTTATATCACATGAGTTTAACATAACATCATTCAGTTAGTTTTAACATTGCAAACATCAATTTTCAATCGTTTTCCAGATGTTAACAGCTTGGTTGCGAATAGTCTGTATTCATTAGAGAAAATCTCTCTTACATACACGTTTTTACTTCTTTCTTCTGATCTTCTCTAATTTTATCACTCACTTTTTTGAACACTTGTAACAAAGACTTATTTAACGTTTCTGACATTCGTAGTTCGTCTTCCTCTGTAGAATCATTAAACGTCTGTCTGGTGTAACGGAAAGATTTTGAAATGTTGAATACAGAATACGGAATAAATGTTATTTGGTAATTATCGCCTAGAAAACGCTAGCGATTTAGATTTGCTCATTCAATTAATTTCTTCAACTATTAGGTTTCCTCACTATTATGGATTCTGCAACGTAAATGAGCTTGCAGGGCATTCTTCATTAGACACAGAATACTATTGACAGAAATAATTATATATATATATATATGCATATGTGTATATATATATATGTATACATATATGTAAAATTTTCTTTTCTTTCAGGTATTAGAAGTTAATACTAAATAATATCAAGCAACTCAGACGTTGTTTTGCGACGAAGTCATTGGAATCAACACCAGCTACCTAGTAACAGAATTCGAAGTGTTTAAAGAATGAGGATAAATATTCCATTTTTTATATTCTAGTAGCAGGTTTCTTCTTAGTCGATCTGTTGTCTGCCTAAAAAAACATTTGTTACATAACTTCTCGTGATAAGAGAAGTTCCTCCGTAGGGGAAGAATTTTTAATCGGTTGATTTAAATACTTACTGAATTTTAAATCAGTCCACATCTTATTCTCAACCTAGTCTACGAAGCCAATCAATTTTATATTAAGGGTTAGTGAATAAAAGGATCGACAATCGCAACTTCTGGCTCTTACAGAAACATCGTGGTTTTGCTGCTGTCTCAGAAGAGGAAGTGATTTCTCATTACCAGGTTCTCTATCTAAATCTCTATATATTTATAACGACTATTTAGTATAGATATAAAGCAAGATATACTGAGATACGAAGACTTAAAGGTTTACTCATGGAAACAGTACAGTATATCTGGAAGGATACTAACACTGAATAATTGACAGTTTGTTCAATATATATAGCTTAATCGCATAGTGTCTTTCTTGTACGATATGTTTTATTTTCTTTTATAAAGATTACTGCAACATTCCATTTCACGTATAAAAGTATAAGGTTTTTGATTAGAAACGATATTATCTTAAAATCTGACGGAGAGTAAATGCAGCACATATCCGATAGCTGAGATAACCAAATGAGATAATGAGTTGAAATAAGGTGTAGATTTAAGTTTCTGTATGTAGAAAATTGAAAATTTTAATGGAAAACGGAATGACTTTGAGGTCATGGAGTTCATTGTTCAGATGTAGTGGTGTTGAATGAAAAACTAGAAAAATAGCTACGCATAAGTTGACGAACGACTTAGTTATTCCTGATGTTGAAACTCTGACCTATGACCAAAGATATCACAGATTGGGCTTTATCTTTTTCATATTCAGGGCGATAACTGGGTATTTTGAAGGATATTTGGTTGTTTATCTAAGCAGGCGGAGCGACCCTGTAGAATGTTCCTCCTTACAGATGTCCTTGTTTAATCACAAGTAAGCAATGAATTGGACAGGGCTACGATCAATATTATTCCGGCCATGACCACATCTTCCCGTTTATCTAGGATTACATTCTTCTGTATGCCCATTGTAAAATAGTAAGATGTAATTTGAAGATTTGACAGTTATTTCAAGGTCAAACCACTCTTGAGATGACCTCTTGAATATTTTTTTCTGTGGTCCCTAGCCAGTCTTAATAGAACAGTCAAGTGGCATGCTGTCAATTCTTGCCTAGTCCTACGTTAGCCTTGATCGAGCAGTCGTGTGGCACGCAGACTGTTCTTGTATCGTCAAAATCATCCCTGAGCAAGTAGTTGTCAGTCGGACGACAATCTGCAACCCAATACACAGGATCTCCACATGATGGCTTAATTTGCAAGAAATAGCAGTCAATTCTCCCCTTTGTCCTCGTCTTACTGGAAACCCTCAATATACAATAATGAATGGTTATGGGATGAAGTGAGATAGTCTAGATATATTGTGTTCTCTCTATTGTCCAGAATATACTTTTACGTTCATAAATTCTGGAGGTACAAATCGGGTACATTTGAGCAGAAAAGGACAGCTGCTTTGATTCTGTTCTTAATTTTAGTGGTGTGCATCCTGACACAGAATTTAGATCCAACGAGACTATTGGTGATTCAACTATTTATACATGTATGTGTTTTTAACTCTTGTCAAGGCTGAGCAGAAGTGGCAATGATTCTTAAGATGCTAGTGTAGTAGCATTGTAGAGTATGATATAAATATGTCTAGATATTTTGGAATGTTTTTAAGAAGCGACATGAACTGTAAGAAAGAAACATTGCCGCAACAAGTTGGAATCATTAATGCCGAGGTGATTTTTTTCAATAATTTCAGTATGATTGTGTAGGTTTTCTGCTGATTTTTTTTGTATACAACATATAAGCATAGCCTTCTTGTATTTATTGTGGTTTATTGTTTATTGTAGTTCATTGTGATTCGTTGCTGAGAAATTGGGAATCTTGCTAGAATTGACGTAGGCTATGAAAGACCTAATGAATTGTTTATAAACCATTGCTTTTGTTTCCTCCTGTTGGCTAAATGTCACATGTACGATTACTGTATGCGTTTGACTCATTTTGATTTATTTACTATGATTTCTATGATTTATATGTGTGTACCGTTGGCGATTTTTTCCCTCTGACTTCCCTTCTCTGGATCTTTCCTTCTCCTATGTTTCCGACGAAGAGCTCCGCTCGAAACGTTAATCCCTCCTTCTTTCCTTCTTTCCTGAGCGTCCAATAATACTATATTTGTTCCACGTCCTCGCGTTGTTGTGTTTTCTCTTTGTGTTTTCATGTTTGGATTAACTCTCTCTCTCTCTCTCTCATATATATATATATATATATATATATATATATATATATAATATATATACCGGAGTAAGCACATAAATGTGAAACAAGGTGGAAAAAAGCGTACTCAATACCAGAGTAGAGTAACATGCTTTATTTATTTTAACAAAACTGTCCGACGAACGGGAGCGTGAAACTCTGAGGAACACCGTTTGTTATATTTCTGCTGCTTTTAAATAAAGTATATATATAGAGATAGATAGATAGATATAGATATATATATATAATATATGTAAGTATGTATGCATGTATGTATACATGTATATATATATATATATATATATATATATATATATATATTATATAAAAGGGCTTAGTAAAATAAATTACTTTGCCGCATACTGAACTCATTAGAAATAGCAGCTAAAAAACTTTTTTAAGGCTATTTCTAATACTTAAAGAAAATCTCTCTCAATATAGTGTTTGCATAATTCAACTCACAAAAGTTTGGGGGTAATGACATCGAAAAATCAAATGCTAAGGTATTCGAGAACGTACGTTTCAAGATTAGTCAAAACAACATTTCTATCATCGGCTCGGAAATTCCTTGGTTTGGATTTGGAAACACTGAAAATAAGAACATACCCTCTCGAAGATCTGCTCCCAACTAACAGTGCCAACAAATTCAAAATAAGCAAGCGAAGAATCTCTGTTCTCCCCTTTCCACCAGCGTGGGTTAAAATCATCAAACTCTATGCTTATTTCGGTAAAGTCCGAAGCATTAATCAGAGGGAGATTAATTATAATTTCAACAATTGAGGGCAAAATTAATTAATTATTAATCAATTTCACCAAGTGTTCAGTATGCAAAGGGACCATTCAAGGCGAATTCAAATTATTACATTATATAAAAGGGCTTAGTAAAATAAATTACTTTGCCGCATACTGAACTCATTAGAAATAGCAGCTAAAAAACTTTTTTAAGGCTATTTCTAATACTTAAAGAAAATCTCTCTCATATATAGTGTTTGCATAATTCAACTCACAAAAGTTTGGGGGTAATGACATCGAAAAATCAAATGCTAAGGTTATTCGAGAACGTACGTTTCAAGATTAGTCAAAACAACATTTCTATCATCGGCTCGGAAATTCCTGGTTTGGATTTGGAAACACTGAAAATAAGAACATACCCTCTCGAAGATCTGCTCCCAACTAACAGTGCCAACAAATTCAAAATAAGCAAGCGAAGAATCTCTGTTCTCCCCTTTCCACCAGCGTGGGTTAAAATCATCAACTCTATGCTTATTTCGGTAAAGTCCGAAGCATTAATCAGAGGGAGATTAATTATAATTTCAACAATTGAGGGCAAAATTAATTAATTATTAATCAATTTCACCAAGTGTTCAGTATGCAAAGGGACCATTCAAGGCGAATTCAAATTATTACATTATATAAAAGGGCTTAGTAAAATAAATTACTTTGCCGCATACTGAACTCATTAGAAATAGCAGCTAAAAAACTTTTTTAAGGCTATTTCTAATACTTAAAGAAAATCTCTCTCATATATAGTGTTTGCATAATTCAACTCACAAAAGTTTGGGGGGTAATGACATCGAAAAATCAAATGCTAAGGTTATTCGAGAACGTACGTTTCAAGATTAGTCAAAACAACATTTCTATCATCGGCTCGGAAATTCCTTGGTTTGGATTTGGAAACACTGAAAAATATATATAATATATGTATATATATATATATATATACATACATATATATATATATAATATATATATATATTAATATATATATATATATATGTATATATATATATATATATATATATATATATATATATATTATATATATACATATATAGTTTCATCGTGTTTTTAAACCCCTTTTTATTTTGAAATCGTAATAGTCTTATTTTCGTTATTGTTCTGATGATATACACATTGGGAGTTTTAATCCTCACCTAAAACCAGAGCCACGATCAATGACAAGGAAGTTCAGATGCAAACTCAAGGCAGAAAACAAAGAAAGCCTTCGAGCAATTTCAGTCCATGACTCTACCAACGCTCGAAATGCATGTTATTTACGGTAGACAAGCATAGAAGCGTTCAATCGTGCACGCATGTTGACATGAAATATGTCTGTGCGTATCAAGTGACTAACGAAATGCAATAGGGGAAATATTTGTATTAATAAGTAGATTACATTATGCGTTTTATTATTCATGTATGCTGGCTGAAGTTTGTCAAAATCACGTGGAATACAATTCGAACAATATAACTGATCACATGATAAGTAGAGAAAACAGATAGGAATGCCAATATGTAAAAACTAAACAAAAAAAAAAGATATAATAAAACAAATACGTAATTTTCCAAATAACGTGTCAGTTTGGTGAGTCATATGTAAAGCGAAATATTAAAATATCAATCTTCTTGATATCATTTCTTATGTCACAAGCTGTCAATCATAGAAAAAATGACATTGCATAAGATTTTCATAAAAGACAAAACAGGGAAAAATAATATGGCAGAGGAAACAAATGAGATATAAGAAAACAAAAGAAGTAATAAAGTTTAAATCTCTTCCCTAATCCACGTGATTTAGAACCGCGTTTTTTCTAAATCCTTGCAGAAATAATTCTTACAGAAGCTTACTGAAATGAAATATATTTTGCTACAGGGTTATAGGTTTCCAAAACCAACTGGAGCATAGAGATATTTCCTGCAAAGATATATTGACAAAACAAAAGTAGAATAAAAGGGGATAGGGACACAATATATTAGATTACTTTTTGATAGAATTTGGAGAAGTCAGTATGCCGTGGGGAAACGAAAATACTGATGATTCAAGGAAAGTCCTTGGTGTGAAGGAGACATGTAAAAACAATGTCTTTACTTGATAAAATTTCCGACGAAAACCGCAACGAGTTTCTTCGCACTCTGATTTTTCTTAACGGTAGCTGATACAATTCTGTGGTCAGAATTGGAGAAGTCAGTATGCCGTGGGGAAACGAAAATACTGATGATTCAAGGGAAGTCCTTGGTGTGAAGGAGACATGTAAAAACAATGTCTTTACTAGATAAAATTTCCGACGAAAACCGCAACGAGTTTTTTCGCACTCTGATTTTTCTTTGATCCTCATCTTCCAGAGATACTCATATAATCATAAAGGCGAGGTAATGCAATCGTTAGAAAAAAATATCTCGAGGAATTTCGTCCAGCTTTACGTTCTGAGATCAAATTCTGCCGAAGTTGACTTGCCTTTCATCCTTTCGGGGTCGATAAATTAAGTACCAGTAAAACACTGGGGTTGATGTATGAGATCAAATTCTGCCGAGGTTCACTTGCCTTTCATCCTTTCGGGGTCGATAAATTAAGTACCAGTAAAACACTGGGGTTGATGTAACCGACTAGGCCCCCTTCCCCAGCAAATTTCAGACATTGTGTATATAGTAGAAAGGATTATTATTATTATTATTATTATTATTATTATTATCATAAACGTCCACTTCCTCCTCCTCCCCCCTCATCATCATCATCATCATCATTATTATCATTATAATTATTATTATTATTATTATTATTATTATTGAGTGAGAGAGCAGTTCATGCCATCAAAGTGACACTGGGGTAAAATATACGAAGCCCAATATACCCATCATGACTACCCGTCTGATAAGAGTACACCAGGCACATGCATCACAACCATACGTGCGCGACATGGTGATCTCATATCAAGATAAACAGCACATGACCTTGCAGGTGGGGCCCAGTTAGAATTTTCTTCAGGTTGAGTAGCCCATCCCGCTCAAACGGTCCCTGAATAAGGGTTGTTTAAGGATGTTGAAAAAACCACCCATGTTTCCAGAGGTGAATTATTCAAACCCCAAAGAATCCCTCTCAACACATGGCTATGATGCTCCCCCACTACTTCTGCTCATGATCAGAGATGCACATATCGTCAGCCACTAAGGGACATGCTCAACTGGTTAGGTCAAACAACTGACAAGCAAATCTGTGGTATTGAGCAGAATATTTGCTGTAGCCCATCTTTTATACCAAGACAAAACAATGTACATGATAACACATCCAATCAGTCAAGATCAGAAGCCATGAGAGCCACTGCCTGGTACTGCATCAGGGCATTTATTATTATTATTATTATTATTATTATTATTATTATTATTATTATTATTATTATTATTATTATATTATTATTATTATTATTATTATTATTATTATTATTTATTATTCAGTAGTTTTATTTTTATAGCGTGCTTTCACTTCACTACCGAACGCAGCTCTGTGTGCCTTGGGTATGTGCTGTGATTTGTTGTGATGCTCTGATGGTTATTGTATGGAAAGTGTTCTGTGTAGGATGTGTGCAGTGCCTAGTAGTGCAATTTTCTGTATGTTATATGTGTTTGTAAGTCCTGGTGTTTTTGTTATGTATTTGTCTGAATATTTTTTTATCATGCCTAATGCACCTACTATGATAGGAATTGTTTCTGTTTTCAGGTTCCACATTCTAGTTACCTCTATTTCCAGGTCTTTGTATTTTGAGAGTTTCTCCATTTCTTTTAGAGACACGTTGTCATCTGCCGGTATTGATACATCAATTAGAAAGCATTTTTTTTCTTCATGATCTCTGACAACTATATCTGGTCTGTTGGCCTTAATTTCTCTATCTGTGTGTATCGGCATATCCCAGAGTATGGTTGCTTTCTCGTTTTCTGTGACCTTTTCTGGTGTGTGCCTATACCATCTTTTTTCTGTTGTTATTCATAATGTTGGCATAGCTTCCAATGTATGTAGGTTCCAACTCTGTCATGTCTGTGAATATATTCCTTCTTAGCCAGGACTGGGCAGCTAGAGATAATATGATTTATTGTTTCTTGTCCATCTCCACATATTCTGCAGTTACTTGTAATATTTCTTTTCATTACATGTTTTTGGTAATTTCTGGTGGGGAGGCTTTGGTCTTGTGCTGCAATTAAAAATCCCTCTGTTTCTGCTTTGAGTCCTGAGCTTCTCAACAATTGCTGGGATTTTTCTTTGTCTATTTCTTTTGCATTTAGTTTAGTGCAGTATTTACCATGAAGGGGCTTTTCTTGCCATCGTTTTATCATGGCTCGTTGCTGTTCTATTTTTAGTTTGGATTTCATTTGTTTTATAGCTTTTGTTGTTTCTTCATCATCTTCTTCTTCTTCTTTGTGTTTATTAGGTGGTATGATTTCTTGTTTGTATTTGTCAGCTTCCTTAAATACTGAGAACAGTTTTTTGTTTTGCTCGTGTTTTGCTGCTATCTGGATCAGTTTTCCTTCCTTCTGAAGTAGGTATTTTTGCAACCCTATGGTGGTTATTTTATAGTAGTTTTCCAGCTGTATAAGGCCTCTACCACCTTCTATACGTTGTATATATAGTCTTTCTATGTCAGATGTTGTGTGATGCATCCTAGATCCTGTCAGTATTTTTCTTGTTTTACTATCTATTTTGGACAGTTCATTTCGTGTCCAGTTAAGGATATTGTAGCTGTAACTTATAACTGGGACAGCTAAAGTGTTGATACCTATTATCTTGTTTTTAGCATTGAGCTCTGTTTTTAGTATTGATCTAACTCGTCTATAATATTCTTTTTTTATTTTCTCTTTCATTTGTGTGTGTTGTGTCTTATCTAGTTCATGGATTCCTAAGTATTTGTAAGTTTGGCTTTGGTCTAATTCATTTATTTCATTGGTTTTATCTAGTGTGATGTTGTTACTCTTAACTAGTTTTCCTCTTTTCATGGTTACTTTGGCGCATTTTTCTAATCCAAATTTCATATCTATTTCTTTGGTAAATCCATGAACTGTCTTTAATAGTGTTTCCAGCTGTTTGTCATTTGCAGCGTATAGTTTTAGGTCATCCATATATAAAAGGTGGCTGATCGTTTTGTCGTAACATTTATATCCGCATCCAGTTCTATTTAGCATATCAGATAGAGGTGACAGTGCCAAGCAGAAAAGGAGTGGAGAGAGCGTGTCTCCCTGGAATATTCCTCTTCTAATGGGGATGTCTTTGGTTTTCATGAGTCCCTCTTTTGTTTGGAGGTGTAGGACTGTTTGCCATTTATTCATAGAGTGCTCTATGAATATTATGATTGTTGGTGCTACTTTGTTAATGGCTAGTGTTTCGAGGATCCATGTGTGGGGGATGCTATCAAACGCCTTTTTGTAGTCAATCCAGGCCATACTGAGGCCTTTCTTCTTTCTGTGGCTGTCTTCAGTTACGGCTTTATTAATCATTAGTTGATCTTTACAGCCATATGAGCCCTTGCGGCATCCTTTCTGCTCTTCTGGGGACAGTTTGTTTTCGTCCAGGTGCTTGTTCAGCCTTTGCGATATCACTGCAGTAAATGCCTTGAACATAGTAGGGAGGCAGGTTATTGGTCTGTAGTCTTCTGGTTTTGTTGTTTCATTTGATTTGGGAATTAGGATGGTTTTCCCCTTCGTGAGCCATCCAGGCATTGTCTCTGGCTCTGCTAGTATGCTGTTAAAGTTTTCAGCCAGCTTTTTGTGCATTCCTGTTAGATATTTCAACCAGAAGTTGGGGATCTTGTCATGCCCAGGTGCCTTCCAGTTGCTTAGTTTTTGCAGTGCCTAGGTGACCTCTTCAGTTGTTATGGGGGTCCAAAGTTGTTCAGATGCCGAGTTTGTTATTTTCATACTCCTTTTTTTTTGGCTGTTCGTTCGCCGACCATATTTCTTTCCAGAATTCTTCCAATTCTTCTGCCGTTGGTGCTGCAGTGACTTCTATTTTATTTTATTTTTGCCCAGTTCTTGGTAGAACTTTTTGGGGTCGGAGTTGAACTTTTTGTTCTATTATTATTATTATTATTATTATTATTATTATTATTATTATTATTATTATTATTATTATTATTATTATCGTCACTGATATTATTTTCATTTTTTTACTACAAATATCATTGTTAATATTTTCTCTGATCCGACATGAGTTTTGTGTAAATTATTGTTATTATCATTATTACCATCATTAGTATTATTTCCATTTATTATTAATAGGTATTATTAAATGTTGTTTAGTATCAACTTTTGTCTTGTACTTCAGATGATTATAAATATGTGACTGCTTAAGGGAATAGTAGCAGCAAGCGGGAGAGTTTGGTGAATAGATTAAATTATACAGGTCTGTAAACAGGTTCGGCAGATGGTGAAGAGATCAGCAATGGGCATTCCCGTGCCATAAGGAGACAATAGCACCCTCACACCCTTGGGATCAGCAGAAGTCAAATGTGTTTACTACTACTAGCGATCAAGGAGAGCGCTGACTTTGGACTTGAAAAGAACCAATTCATCTTGTTCTATTTTTACTGATAGGAATAAAACTATAACTATATATAATATATATATATATATATATATATATATATATATATATATATATATGAATAAAAAGTGGAGTTAACGCAGGTTTAAACAAGTATTTTTACTTTCTACATATGTGTCAAAAATTCCACTGATACTTATTCAAAAGAATAAAAGGTATAAACAATGCAATCTTCTCTTCGGGAAAGTGAAAAAACGAAACTTGTCAATACGACATTTTAGCAAAAAATGATGGATTCGTATAGCGATAGACAGAACGCTATTAATATCGTTTAAAATAACGTTATATGATATAACGTCATAAGTAGCTAACAGAAAGAGTAGGGATATTAATAGTGAATGTTAAATATAAAGGAAATTAAAGTCTAAACTATATATAATGATAGAGACTACTTATATGCACTAAAAGTATGTTTCTGCCAATGCTTACATCTGTATGCTCGTTCTATAACCGTGTTTACTAGAGTATTTTTAGAAAAAATAATGAAAAATAGCTCAGAATTGCAGAGAAGACAGAATTTCTTGCCTTTGTCATATGGTATCGAAATTGAGAGAATCAACCATTCTAAATGAAATTGTTCATTGTGGTCTTTTAAATCCCAAATCAGTTTGCTGAGACCGGTACTATTCCGTTTATTTCTATCCCTAAATGTTGAGTAATGGATAGAAATTCTCTTAGATAACTCTAACGATGTGCTTCCAATGTAAAATCGTACTTTATTACGAGTACTGATTATACACTGGTATATAGAATTTTTAATCTTAGAGTTACTTGACATAAATTTAATTCTATTGGGATTGACTTCAGATACAATAACCTTGTTATTAATATTTCTAGAGGGTTGGATGGTAGTAGCTAAATTAATGTTAGTATTAGTAAATGTATTAATGAGAAGATATAATTTGCAAGAGATTTTTTGTGTTTGAAAAACCCATCCTAACCTTATGTGAATTAATTATAGAGTAATATCTAGAATTATTTGGAAAATTCCTAGCAATAGCTTGACGAAACAGCAGTGGGAGATTAGATTTAATTTGTCTCCCGTAAGGAATTATTAACCAAATATTTTTACTAGTATTCATAGCGTAATTACTTTTGAAGGTATTATATTTACTTTTAGATTGGTAATAGGGGAATAAATAAGGGTTATCTGCCTTCATTCGCTTTGTATCGGTGCTTAAGTTATGTTTGTTATCAATAATTCTTTTACGACTAGAAATCTTATCTACATTATTGAATTTACAATTAGACTGAGCAGAATCAATGTAGAAAATTTTTTCTGTATAACCTGCTTTGATTAAGGCAGAGTTATAGAATTCAGCGTTATTATTGAAAATATCAACATTAGCAGATAATTTAGATAATCTAAATGAAATATTCTTAACTAAATTCTTAGTAATTGCTCCAGGATGATTACTAAATTTGCTAATGTACTTAAGATTGCTCAACGGTTTATGATATGGGAAGTAAGAGTCACTGTGTAAATTAAGCGTAATATCTAAAAAGTGGCCTTCGTCAGATCGTCATCAAAAACGATTTTTAAGCCCATTCTACTGAAAAAATTAACTAAACTGTTCTTAACTTTTGTACCTTTTGGTTGGAACATTTTGGAGGTAAAGTAAACAATCATCACGATATAGACCTCCATAAATGTTAGGGAACTCTTCAGCCATTTCAAAAAGAATATATATACAGACCAAATCAGCTATCTGTGCTGAATCAGAACTTCCCATAGGTATATCGAAACTATCTGGTGTGTCTTTACGGACCCACAACTTATCATCAAATTTAATAATAGATCTTCTGGCTGCCAACACAACATTAATTTCTTCTCGGGTGAGACCAGCTTTGTTATGAGCAAGCCAAAGTGCCTTATTAAGTACTATTGGATTAATAGACGAATAAAAATTGGAAATATCAAACTGGATAAACTTCGTACTCACCTTACTGTTAATAGACCTAAACCAGTCAACTACGTCAAATGAATTAGTCCATAAACTAAGTTTTAATGTTTTGATTAGATTAGGAATATATTTATCTAGTATATTTTTACTAAGGATACCGATGTCAGAGCTAGAAGGGCAAATAAGCCTTAATGATGGGTTAGTAAAAAAATTTGGTTTGTGATCCTTCAAAATGAACCTAGGTTGCTTAGGAACAAGTGGTTCTGTCTTCATTTGTAGGTTATATTTCTCCATGATTTTCATAGCCTCGATGTTGGCTTTCTTAAGTATTCTTTTATCAGCAATTTTATATTTATCCAATAGTACTTAATAAGGCACTTTGGCTTGCTCATAACAAAGCTGGTCTCACCCGAAGAGAAGATTGCATTGTTTATACCTTTTATTCTTTTGAATAAGTATCAGTGGAATTTTTGAAACATATGTAGAAAGTAAAAATACTTGTTTAAACCTGCGTTAACTCCATTTTTTATTCATATTATTCAAATATTCAACGTAAACACGAAGTTTCAACCTTTATAAACAAGGAGTTACAACATCTTTACTTGTGAGATTTTTGCTGCCCTGGTAACTATTCATTCATTTATCCGTGTTAATTGTTAACAAGGTAAAATACACTCATCTATTTATAATATATATATATATATATATATATATATATATATAACTTATAAATAAGGGCAACTTATTTATATGTTGTTTATAAATTTAATCTTTAAGGTATTTTTTAATATCCTGGCCATTGATAAAATTTATTTTTCGGAAAAATTTTATCCTACATTAAATATATATATATATATATATTATATATATATATATATATATATATATATATATATATACACACACTGACGTTCACCTCGCTTAATTTTGAATTTCTGAATTTTTTTTCCTTTGAAATTTTATTGTTTCTTGTCCAGTTTCACATACTCTTCAGCTACTTGTTATGTTTCTTTTCAATATATGTTTTCGGTAATTTTTGGTGGGGAGGCTTTGTTCTTGTGCTGCAATTAAAAATCCTTCAGTCTCTACTTCGTGTCCTGAGCTTCTCAGGTATTGTTGGGATTTAGCTTAGAAGCGCAAAATAAACAGTTATTTTGCGTCTAGTTTAATCCAGTATTTGCCATGAATGGGCCTTTCTTGCCATCGTTTTATCATGATTCGTTGCTGTTCTAGTTTTAGTTTGGATTTCAGTTATTTTACAGCTTTTGTTGTTTCTTTCTTCGTAGTTGTTAGATACTATGACATCTTGTCTGTATTTGTCAGCTTCCTTAAAGACTGAAAACAGCTTTTTGTTTTGTTCGTGTTTTGTGGCTGTTTGTGTTACTTTTCCTTGCTTCTGAATTAGATATTTTTGTAGTCCTATGGTGGTTAATTTGTAATAGTTTTCTAGCTGTCTTTACCACCTTCTATACGTTGTATATATAACGTTTCTATGTCAGATTTTGGGTGGTGCATCCTAAATCCTGTCATTATTCTTCTTGTTTTCATGTGTATTTCGATTAGTTCATTTAGTGTCCAGTTAAGGATATTGTAGATGTATATAATAACTGGGGCGACTAGAGTGTTGATACCTATTATTTTGTTTTTCGCACTGACTTTTGTTTTCAGTATTAATCGTCTATAGTATTCCTTTTTTATTTTCTCGTGCATTAATGTGTGTTGTATCTAGTTCATTGGTTCCTAAGTATTTGTGTGATGTTGCTACTCTTAACTAGTTTTCCTCTTTTCAAGTTTACTTTGGCACATTTTTCGAAGCCAAATTTTATGTTTATTTGTTTGGTAAATCTATGTGCTGTGTGTAGTAACATTTCCAGCTGTTTATCATTTGTAGCGTAGTTTTAGGTCATCTATATATATAAGAGGTGGCTGATTGTTTTGCCGTAACATTTGTATCCGCATCAAGTTCTGTTTAGAATGTCAGATAAAGGTGTCAGCGCCAATCAGAAAAGGAATGGAGCGTGTTTCCCCGGAATATTCCTCTTCTAATGGGGATGACTTTGGATTTCATGAATCCCTCTTTTGTTTGGAACTGTAACACGGTCTGCCATTTATTCATGGAATGTGTTATATATTTTATGATTATTGGTCCTACCGTGCTGATGGCTGATGTTTCTAGGAAACACGTGTGGGGAATACTATCAAAAGCCTTTCGGTAATCGATCCAGGCCATACTTAGACCTTTCGTCTTTCTGCGGCTGTCTTCAGTTATGGCTCTATTGATCATTAGTTGATCTTTACAGCCCTCGCAGTATCCCTTCTGCTCTTCTGGAAACAGATTGTTTTCTTCTAGATGCTTGTTCATTCTCTGCAATATTATTGCAGTAAAAGCATTTTAAATTGTAGGATGACAAGTTATTGGTCTGTAATTTTGTGGGTTTGCCGATTCAGTGGATTTGGGAATTATGATAATTTTTCCTTCCGTGAGCCATTCATGTCTCTGGCGCTTGTTGTTGTTGTTACTGTTGTTGCTGTCGTTGTTGTTGTTGTTATTATTATTATTATTATTATTATTATTATTATTATTATTATTATTATTATTATTATTATTATTATTATTATTATTATTATTATTATTATTATTATTATTATTATTAAGGTGGGTAGCTGGTTGAACTGTTCCCACGCCAAACAAAATGCTTACCGTCATTTTATCTATCATTACGTTCTGAGTCCAAATTCCGCCGAGTTCGACTTGGCCATTCATCAAGTAGGTGTCGATAAAATAAGTACCAGTTGCACATTCTGAGTTCAATTCCTAGAAATACTTGATTGAACGGTATATTTGTCCTTAAAACCCTCCAACAGAATTTATATTTATATTAGTTTTTTTTTTTACCTTGAATGTAAACAATTGCAGCGTGGAAGGTGTTTATAAACCATTTAAGAAACACACAAAACCGTTAGATTCACTCCAACATTTATGCAGCACAAAGTTTTGTCAGTGGACAGGTCGCGGTCTCAAAGCGACAAAAATATTTTGACAAATTAAATTTAAATGTTGAAGCGAATCAAACGGGTCTTGTGTGTTTCTTAAATGTCTTATAAACACCTTCCACGCTGCAATTGTTTTCGTTCCAGCACACGATCTCAGATCAAGTCACTCGCTATGCAAGTACATCTCCGTAATACCTTGAATGTGTTCTTGTGAAAATCATGACTGTTACAGTTTCCTATAATATTCTTCAACTGTAAAAGTTTTCTTTTTTCTTATATCGTTAAAAAATAGACAGAAAAATAGATGCCACTTCTTAATTCATTCGTATTTACTTCCTTTCTTATGTTAAAAGATTTGGTTTTGAGATGTTTTTTTGATTCAT
>NC_042997.1:10068748-10078748 GCF_006345805.1 Octopus sinensis | reverse complement strand
GCGTTTTAAGAAAGATGTTGGTGGAGTACATTCTAGGCAGGGTGATTGTTAACAACCTGTGGCTTATGGATGACTTAAATCTATTCGCTTAGTTTGAGAAAGAAATAGATTTTGACGGTAACTGTGCAGATGATTAGCAAAGATATTAGCATGGAATTCGGGATCGAGAAATGTGGTATGATGATTTTCAAAAGGGGAAATCAGTAAAAGCTATAGGATCAAGTTGGGAAGTTGTGAAATTATAAAGGAAGTCAGTGAGAAACGATATAAGTACCTGGGTATCATTGAAAGAGATAAGATGAATGAATACAAGATGAAAGAAATGTACAAGATAGAGTATTTGAGGAGAACTCGGTTTGTGCTCCAATCGAAGCTAAATGGTCGCTATAAAATTAGAGCAATTAACACGTGGGTGGTTGTTTTGATGAGATACGGGGCAGGAATAGTATCTTTGGAAAAGTTTGAATTACAAGAGTTAGACCAGAGGACACGTAAATTAATGACAATGAACAAGGAACTACACCTCACTACAGAGTAAAATGTCAAGACTGTATGTAGAGAGGAAAGAAGGAGGACGAGGATTGGTGTGCGGTGAAGATTGTGTAAGGAAAAAGGAGAAAAGCCTGACTTCATATGTCAAGGGGAGTAAAGAAGAAATGATTGAATCAGTGAAAATGCAAGAAACCTTAAACGTGAGCGAAGCCGTAGATCCAACACAATTTAAGAAAGATCAGAGAGAGAGCAGATGAAGAAAATTTAGCACAACAAGAACATTCTCAGTCAGTTTTTGAAGAGTACAGATGGAATTAATTGGAATAAAACTTGGCAATGGCTGTAGAAAGAGGACTTAAATGGGCCCACTGAGGCATTTGTGTGCAGCGCTCAAGAACAAGCTCTCAGAACAAACAAGTTCAAATATCACATTGATAAAAGCACTGACTCACTACAGCGTAGGATGTGCTCTCAGAAGGGAGAAAGTATAAACCATATTGTTAGTGAGTGCTGTAAGATCGAACTACGCGAATACAAAAGAAGACACGACAATGTGACCAGATATGCCCACTGGTTGTTGTGCGGTAAAGCAAACCTCCAGAGAGCCGAACAATGATTTGAACACAAGCCAGAGGGAGTAATGGAAAACGAACATCGCAAAATACTCTGGGATTTTAACATGCAGTGCGACCAAGTCATAGAGGCGAGACCACCAAATATCGAGCTCATCCATATAAACGAAAAAGAAGTAAAGATAATAGATGTTGCAATACCAGGCGATTCGAGGGTGATAAGTAAGGGAACAGAAAAGATTGAGAAATCCAAGCCAGTACGGGACGAGATAGGAATGTTTATGGGGCATGAGGAAAGTGATGGTGATACCGGTGGTAACTGGAACATTAGGAGCAGTTTCCGAGGGCTTTGAAAAACATATTAAGAATATTGGAGCTGCTGTCAGGCTCGAGGTGATCCAGAAGACAGCTCGCGTTCTTAGTAGAATATTGTCTCTTTGAGTCACATGAGAAGGTACTACTTGAAACATTTGATTTGTTATTACCTGAACTCAAGTAAAGAATAACCGGTAATTAAGAACTATTCGAGTTTTCATAATAGACATAATAATAATAATGATAATAATAATAATAATAATAATATAATAATAATAATAATAATAATAATAATAATAATAATAATAATAATTGGGAAAGAAAGCAAATTATGCTGGATCATAGATATAGTATGCCCAGCTGACAACAAGGTATGTGATAAAGAAAGAAAAGTCGACAGGCTGGCGTGGGAGGTTAGGCAGTTTTCGATGAAAATGTTGGTAGAAGAGCCAATAATTTTCAAAGCCCTGGGGACAGTGAGTAAAAATCTTGATAAATACATGGAACAAATTGGGGCTGAAATAAGGGTGGAGCACTTGCAGAAAACATCACTGCTTGGAACCGCTGGAATACTCCGGAAGGTGGTCGAAAAATGAGGGGTCTTAGCTTAGTTAACTGGTAGTGAACAGCTGACACCGTAGTACATCTCCAGCGTTAGAAGCTGAGCAAAAGCAATGATAATAATAATAATAATAATAATAATAATAATAATAATAATAAAGGGAAGAAAAAACAAACAAAAACAAATATATGGCACACTAGGCATAACAACATGAACTTCCAACCTGTTGTCTCTTGAGGTCTCTGGGTGAGACTTTGAGCCAACTTGTACAAACATAAAGCAAAAGTCAAACATAGAAAAATAATAATAATAATAATAATAAATAATAATAATAATAATAATAATAATATAATAATAATAATTATTATTATTATTATTATTATTATTATTATTATTATTATTAACTTTTTATCTGCATGTTTGTTACAATCACTTTCCGAGACACCTATCGTCCTAGGGCGAGTGAAGGATAAGCGATGTTACAGTATGACTGAAAGATTGGAGAGGGGTAGTGGCAAGGGCTGTAGCAAAATATCTTCGTGTAATACAACACAGACATTTAAATTGATAAGGCTTTTCTAAGGATGTGAGCAGTACTTGTCAGCACAATCTTTTGGATTTCTCTGACACAGGGTTTTCCTAGGATATTAACTAGATTTTTCTGACAGCTTTATTTTATCATACCTAGGGCACCTACAATAACAGGAGTTGTTCTCGTTTTAAGATGTCACACCTTTTGTATTTCAATTTCTATGTCCTTATGTTTATTTAATTTGTTATTACTATTATTATAATTCATTATTATTATCAATTTTTGTTGTTGTTTTTGTTATTATTGTGTACTCCAATTTGCTTTTTCTCTCATTGCTGCTCGCCTTCGCACCTCCTCATTCCTCATCATGTCCATCCGTGTCGCACCCACCAGAGCCCTCAGACATCTAATCTCAAACACTTCTAGTCGCCTCCTTTCCGTCTCCCTTAGCCCCCACGCCTCTGCACCATATAACATTGTCAGCACAATCACGCACTCACACACACTTCATTTCGCTCTCATGCTCAACCTCTTATCTCCCAGCATACCTTTCACAACTCCAAGTATCTTACTCCTCTCCATCACTCTGTATCATACTTCCTCAGCCAACCCCCATCCGCCACCACAAGTGACCCCACATACTTAAAAACACTCACCTTCTCTAACATCTCACCATTTATACTCCCATCTATCCCACCAGCCATTCCATCTCACGAATATCTCATTACCTTACTCTTAGCTACATTCACTTTCAGGTGCGGATTATTATAATTATAATTATTATTATTATTATTATTATTATTATTATTATTGAGTGAGAGAGCAGTGCATGCCATCAAAGTGACACTGGGGTAAAATATACGAAGCTCAGCATACCCATCATGACTGGTACCCCTGATAAGGGTACACTAGGCACATGCATCACAACTATATGTGGGCAACATGGTGATCTCATATCAAGATAAATATTATTATTATTATTATTATTATTATTACTTTTTTTTTCTTCTTTCAAATTTTCTTCCATTTCTTGCCGAGTGTCTTCCCGACTCCTAGGGCACAGAAACTCATAGTGTATATTGGTAGGCCATTAAACCAAACTCAGTAGTTCGTTCATTTTTTTTTTTTTTTTTAAAGTTAAATTAAAATTCATGAGCAGCAACAGTTCTCACATCGACAATGCTCTTCTCAATACGTGTGATGTACCAGTTAAGACAATCTTTTGCACTTCTTGCAGGGATGGTAAGCCAGGGATCATTCTCATATAATTTTCGGTTCCCTTCTTGATCATTCCTAGTGCTCCTACGATCACTGGTATTGTAACCGCCTTGAGATGCCACATTTTCTCAATTTCAATGAGTAGGTCTTTATATTTTCTGAGCTTGTCAAACTCTTTCGCTGAGATATTATGATCACAGGGGATGCTCATGTCGATCAATAAGCAAACTTTATTGTTTTGGTCTTTCACAATAATATCTGGTTTATTGGCCTTGATGGTTCGGTCTGTATGTACTGGAAAGTCCCACAGAATGGTTACATTTTCTCCTTCAGTTACAGCCTCAGGGTGGTGATTATACCACTTGTCGGCAGTTTTGATATTGTAATGCCGACTTATTAGCCAGTGGAGATATTGGCCAACTCTGTCATGTCTTAATTTATACTCCACTGGTGCTAAGACTTTACATCCAGAGATTAGGTGGTCCACTGTTTCAATCATGTCGTTGCAGAATCGGCATTTTGGGTCTGCTCCATTTTTCATCACATTGGCCTGGTAGTTCCGGGTTAATAGGCTTTGGTCTTGAGCAGCCAGGATGAAACCTTCGCTCTCTGCTTTTAGCCCTGAGCTCCGCAGCCGCTGATGGGTTTGCTTCTGGTCAACATCAGCTTGTTTGCTGCGGGTCACATATTTGCCGTGCAGAGGTTTCTCCTCCCACCTATCAGCCAATTGCTCGTGCGCTTTTTTCATTGCCATCATTTTCACCTTCTTTGCAACAATAGTTGCCGTACTTCCCTCGGGTTGTTCAGTTTGGGTATCCTGCACGAGATCAATAGCAAATTTTTTGCTTTCCTTGATGATAGAATGAAGCTTCTTTCGTCTCTCGTGATTTTCCACGAGCTTTAGCATCCAGTCATTCGATATTTCGAGATATTTGGCCAGTCCAATTGTGGTTGTTTTGTAAGCTAGTTCAAATTGGATCAGGCCTCGACCTCCTTGGGCTCTGGGAAGGTAAAGGCGATCTACGTCTGCCTTTGGGTGGTGCATCCTATTACAACTCAGCAGCTTGCGTATTTTTCTATCTATATTCTTTACTTCACTCATATTCCAGTTCAACACATTGTAGCTATAAGTAACAACTGGAACTGCTAAGGAATTTATAGCTAACACCTTGTTACGTGCATTTAGTTCAGATTTCAGGACTGCACGAACTCTCCTATAACATTCCTTCCTGATTTTCTCTTTCATGCTTGCATGCTGAATACCAGAGCCTTCATTTATCCCTAAATATTTGTATGTCTGTTCTTGCTCAAGCTCTCTTATGACTGTGTCAACATCTAACACGACTGAATTTGTGGTCTTCACTTCCCTTTCTGGAAAGTGGCCTTGGCACACTTCTCAAGTCCAAACTCCATCCCGATGTCATCGCTGAATGCTTTCACGGTGCGCAATAGGCCTTCAAGTTCATTATTGTCTTTACCATAAAGTTTTAAGTCATCCATATAAAATAGATGGCTTATTTTTTATTGGCAATTTTATACCCATACCCTGTTCTGTTTAATTCACTTGTAAGGGGTATTAGGGCTATGCAGAATATTAAAGGTGAAAGTGAGTCACCTTGAAAAATTCCACAGTTGATGTTTATATTTTCTGAGGCAAGTACTCCATTAGAGTGGTATAATTGGAGATTCGTATTCCACAACGACATATTGTGCTTCAGGAAGTTTGAAATCACAGGGGAAATTTTAAAGATGTCCAGCGATCTCAAGATCCATGGATGCGGTATTATTATTATTATTATTATTATTATTATTATTATTATTATTATTATTATTATTATTATTATTATTATTATCATTATTATTATTATTATTAACCTCAGATGCCGACTTTACCTTTTATCATTTTGCGGTCGATAAAACAATTATCTGATGAGTACTGACGTGGTTTTAATCCACCATTTCCCTGTCCCCAAATTTCAGGTCTGATGCCTATAGTAGAACATTTTATTATTAATATTATCAAAACAGCGAACAGGCAGAATCGTTATCACACCTGGCAAAATGCTTAGCGGCATTCTGTTCGTCTTTCAAAATTCAAATTCAGTGTTCAAATTCCGTTCGTCATTCAGAGTTCAAATTCTGCCGAGTTAACTTTGCTTTTCGTCCTGACGGGCTAGATAGAATGAGTACCAATTGAGCACTCGGGTCGATCTAATCGATTTATCCCATCCCTCGAAATTACTGACCTTGTGCCAAAATTTGAAGCCATTATTATTATTGTTGCTTTGTTTTTATTTATTTCTGACCTGGAAAGATGCGAGTATTGAGTCTGTGTAGAATTTATTGTTTTCAAAAGCGTATATGCAGGACAAGCATCTATTCATGAAAATCTTCGTAGAACCTTCTGGAACGTATTTTGATATATCTCTAATGCGAGACACAGAGAATAACATAATTTTCAATTTCAAATATTTTAAGCATATTTGTTATTTACTTTGGACCGAAGAAGTAACTTCTCTACATAGAGAAACGCCCACCAGAAAATTTGACAGACCATAGCATTAGCGAAAGCAATGTAGAGAGAACGCCAATTTAATCGCAAAACAGCATGCGTGTCTTTTTACAAGGAGAGAAAAGTAATATATTTCTAGAAGAGGCAAACGTTGAAGTAGAATTTCTCAATACAAAGCAAGTAACAGCAACAGTAGTTCATGCAGCGAGCTGTTTGTTTTTATGCCCAAGGGCAACTTACTCACACGCATTTGATTAAGGAAAGGAATTAATTGAGACCTCGATGTCTGCAACAGAGGAAAACATTTCAGGTATTAGTCTTTCGCTTAAGCTACCCCAAATACACGAAGTAACAATGCGTACAATCTAGCGGTCATAACTGTCTGGCTGAGCTTCGTGCCAAATGTAGGTGTATTAAAACCCCAGTTGCTAAAAGAACAGCGAGAAAAAAAAAAGAATAACTTTTTTCTTCTTCGGGAGACGGGTTTTTCTTTTCCTTCCAACAACTCACAGCCTTAACCATGTATAGAACGATATAACCGTTTTCTGTAAAAGAAAAATTATGGAGCTATATACGTAATATTCTAAATGTGGTTTAAAACAGGTTAAGATAGTTTTGTTACACACTTCTCAGAAGTATAAAGCAAAATATACAGCTGGAGCAATACAAAAGTCACAATAAATAATATTGGTGACAATATTCACCATTGGTTCGTTTTGACCTTTGGTTCGTCTTTACTTTTGGTTTATTTTCACTTTTGTGGTTCAAAGAGGTATCCAAAGTTTACATGTGGATGGCTGGAATCTATATCGATATACAAGTCTCTATGAACTCGAAGACATCAGGACAATTCCAGAAAAGTGATCTCATTGATTCTTCCATAAAGGTGGCTGTGCAAACAGAAGGCCGAATGATCAAACTTGTAAGGAATCACTCGGGAGTTTACTACCCTAACGGAGAAAGGGAGATAGAGATAGAGACAGAGAATGAGAAAACGAAGTGGGGGAGATCACAAGGAGTATCAAGACCAGTCGATCCCGAAGGTCGCTATCCAAACTGCACCATGTAACTCAGCGCTGTTGTTGCAACTAGTCTTCGTCAAGGCCTCTCTTCGTCTTCAGACTCTAAAATTAATGACCAAAAGCAGATGACAAGGAAGCAGAGGAACTAACTTCTAATTCTTCTTTTGTGACGAAGACAAGAATACTAATACAGAACAGAAATACAAAGCCAGCTGAGACGATGGAAATGTTGAACAAAAGATAAAAAAGAAAACAAAGAACCTTTCTCCACTAAGAAAAAAGAACCTAAACAGAAGACGAGTAAAATTGCTAAGACGACGCTCGACACCACCTTTATCGTTTTCGTATTTCCTCGTGTAGCAAATGAATAATTAATGCCAGGCTGAAAGCGGTAGATGAATTTTTATGGAAAGAAGAATTGCAGATCTGCGGCGATGACCAGCGATTCATTTCCTCATATCAGGTTTTCATATATCAACCGCGAACCATTTTCTTTCCCTTTAGTACCCTCGGTTTGACGCATGAACTGGCAACGTAATTCCTTTCCTTTTCAACTATTTGTTCAGTGGCTCTTTCTGTTCCTTGAATTCACCGTTTCACTGGCTTTTTGATATTTGTGGGCGCAGTTAGTTTTGCTTCTTTAGTATTCATTACACTTAAACCTCTGCCTCCTTCGTTACATGGGCAGGTAGAGATGGACGATAATACTTTTGGGGTGGTTTGCGGTTTGCATTCTAAGCTGTCCCACAGCTCCTCCTCCTACTCCTCCTCTTCCCCCCCTCCTTCTCGTCTTCTTCTTGTTCTTCTTGTTCTTCTTCTTGTTCTTGTTCTTCTTCTATTATTATTATTATTTTATTGCATAGTATGGGTATAAAATACTTGCTTCATTATCTTTTCTTCGCTCTGTCAAGTTTTAAGAAGCCTTAGACCGAAAGTATCTTTCTAAGAATGTGAGCTGATCCAAAGAGGAGTTTTTGGTGTAATCGCATATTTGTCTTGGTGTCCATTAAATCAAGGCAGCAAGTTAACAAAATCGATAGCACGCCGGGCAAAATGCTTAGCATGGTTTCGTCCAGCTTTATGTTCTGAGTTCAAATTCCGTTGGGGTCGACTTTGCCTTGTATCCTTTCGGAGTCGATAAATTAAGAACAGGTGAATCACTGGGATCGATGTTCGACTAGTCGCTTCCCAAGAAATTTGAGGCCTGTATCCTTAGTAGAAATGATTATTATAACAATAATAATTCATTTTACCACCACCACCACCACCACTACTACTACTACTACTACTACTACATTTATTTAGTTGTATGATGTATGACAAATCAAGAAGGTGACAAAATTCTTGTGGTATTCATTTACGGCTGTTACCATTCTGAGTTTCCATCCCACTGGAGTCACCAGCTTTGTCGATTGAAAAAGTACTAATCAATGACTGGGTTCAGGTTAGTCGATTAGTCTTTTCCAAGGTCTGTGGCATATGTCAGAAATTATTACTTTTGTTATGGATTGTGTTGTTACTGCGTTACTGTCAATTCAGTGGAATTACCTTATTGTTACCTTTTCCAATGTAAATTACTTTTGCTGTGTTATTTCATTGGTAGGGAAAAGCTGATGCAGTGAAGTACGTGCACTGGTTATTGATCCTAAAGCAGATAACTAGATACACGTAGCTGTCCGGGGAACTCTAAGTAGAGTATGTAGGTGGGGTGCTCATTATAAATAATATATTGATATTTTAGATATATTTCTCTATTTTTGTTCCCGTGGCTGTGTGTTTCTGGGTTCAGTCATGGTTCTGGGTTCAGTCCCACTCCACCTTGGGCAAGTGACTTCTACTATATTCTCGGACCGACTAAAGCCTTGTGAGTGGATTTAGTAGATGAAAACTGAAAGAAGCCCGCCGTACACATATGTGTGAGGTGGTGGGGTGGCGGAGTGGTTGTGATGGAGAGGTAAGTGGATGTATGTCTTTGTGTCTGTATTTGTCCCCTCACCACCGCTTGACAATCGGTGTTTGTGTGTTTATGTCCCCGTAAATTAGCGGTTAGGCAAAAGTGACCGATAGAATAAGTAACAGGCTTTACAAAAATAAGTAATGGGTCGATTCATAGCCGCAATCTAAGACTGACACAACTTAAAGATAAAAGATATATATATATATATATTTGAAAAAATGTGTAGAGATGAGTTTTGGGTTAATTTTTATTTGAGAATTATCCAAAACAGCAATCTCTACTCAATTCTTCAAATATATAATACTGTACCAAAAACTTTATTTTTTAAATTCTTCTATGTATATAATTTATTATAGAACACAGATACATTTGTAGCCCAAACTGTACGCTACGCTTAATGTAACCGTTATAGTTTTGTGCAGAATATGTCCGTGCACAGGTAAAGAACATACATATGTATATGCTCCACATTTCCACAATGTAAGACTCTTTAAAAGCTTTAACTGCTGTTTGTGCAGTTTCCTTAACTAGCTACGATTTCTTGTAAACCAAATGATGTTAACGGCTCAAGTAAACTGGGTAAACCAATTTGCATATTTAACACTTACTAAATATGCAGTTGGAATTTTATTAACCGGTATATTAACAATGTTTCGTTCGTTGCTACAATACCCTACAGAATATATTTATAGAATTATGACCAACACTACATTACGAATGTAAACATTACATAGATACATATATACACACATACATACATACATATATATATATATATATATATATATATATATATATATATATACATAGTGGTGCTA
>NC_042997.1:10008748-10066248 GCF_006345805.1 Octopus sinensis | reverse complement strand
AAATCAGACAGTTAGGTAATCTATTATCATAGCACGGAATGCATCGATGAAAGGAAATTCACTGGGGTTTGGTAATCCGCTACTCCAATATATCCAAATATATCCAAAGATAAATAGAACCTTAAACTAGCGTAATACCAATGATTAAAACAGACGAATGAGTTATCTGGTACGGCTACAGTTGTTTCAGCATAAGCCTTTATCATAACGTAAGGAATCTGCTATCCACCCTATTCCGAGGGTAGAAAGCAGAATGGAGTCATGAAGCATGGTTGTTAGGGCTATCTCTTTCCAGTAATTACTTTTCCATTCGCTCTCCTATTCTCTCTAGAATATCCTCTTCTTCTTTTCCTCTCTATGTTTTGTTATTTCGCAGAGGCCTTTGCTATTCTCTACACTTTTCCCCCTTATTTTCTCTGAACTATAATTAACTGGATCTCCCTTGATTAAAGCTATTATTTTATTAGTTCTGCAACAATCAATTATTAATCAAGAGGAATTGAATAAAGGAATAAGTAACACTTGAACATATAAACGAAGCCACTACTTTGATACACTAAACAATGTAACAATATAAATAGTTTTTTTAACAATATCGGCAACTTTGAATCTGTTCTGATACGGTTAAATGCCATGCTTTGGCGCCTGCTATCTGCTTTTATGAGTGAGGTCAATTAGTTTAATGACATCATTAGAATAGATTTTCCTTTTAACTGTCCTATGATTTACAGCCTCATTCTGCTATCCACCCTGGTGATTGACAGGTTATACTCCGATTCATTTTACATTCCTTAAATGTTGGTAACTGTGATTCGAAATTTCACTTGTTGATCTATTGATTAATCAGCATGTCACTACTTGCTTGTAAATTTGGTAAACCTGATGAGTTGAGAGGTGTGTAGTGTATTACATATTTTTATGGATGTTGTACATAGTGCATAGCTGACTCTACCACGTTTATATCACAATAAATGAAATGATTATAGTAGTACGGGATAACCCATTCGTCTCCTTTTAGCACACACACACGCACACACACACACACACACACACACACACACACACGAATTTGCATACATTATACTAGGCAATGAAAGTAGAGTGACTATTCTAGATACGCGCGCGCGTACACACAAACACACACATACACAACATACGCAAAGACAAAACAGATACAATAGGATAAATGTGAATGAAAGATAACATATGTACTTCAGCGAAATACAAATATAGCTGTCGCCAATCTGATATGATTTCAGCAATTCAATCAAGCAGAAATACGTCCCAAAAGTATAAATTACGTTTGTATTTCAATGTCTGATGAAAAAGAAAGAGAAAAAGGGTAATAGAAAAAATGGAATGATAGGAAATTATTGAAACCTCGCATTTTCTTTCTAAATTCGGTTCCTTTCAACTTCTTGCTTCATTGTTATCTAGTTAGATGATTTTATATGCTTTATACTACGGGGAAATGCAAAGTCGACCTACAGAAGCACGAAAAATATTTCTTGGAAATATTTGTCAGCTTCAATCAACGGTAACTTAAAACAGATTTAGAATGGTATTAGGAGAAAAAGGTCAGTAATTTGAAACAAAACTACCATAAACTAATGTTATAGCCATAAAAGAAAGGAAACGAAACAGGGATATCGAGATAATGAGAGAGAGAAAGAGAGGAGGGATAAGAGAGGCTACGTGCATTGGGGATGGGCTTGGTACTGTTTTGTGTGGCGAGATGTAAACTGAAGATAGAAATAGAACAGATGAAGAGTTTTCGAATATATATCATTGTAATAATTCAATTATGATGGATAACCTCCACTCATACTACAACAACACTTCCTCCGAGGTTAATGGGATGGAAAGTTAAGAATTTTGAGTCCATTTTCTTATTCATATATATGTGTGTGTGTGTGTGTGTGTATGTAATCATGCATGTATCTATCTATCTATCTATCTATCTATCTATCTATCTATCTATCTATCTATCTATCTATCATCTATCTATCTATCTATCTATCTATCTATCTATCTATCTATCTATCTATATCTATCTATCTACCTACCTACCTATCTATCTATCTATCTATCTATCTATCTATCTATCTATCTATCTTCTATCTATCTCTCTCTCTCTCTCCCTCTCTATATCTCTCTCTCTATATATATATATATATATATATATATATATGTATGTATCAGATAAAGAAAATTGAATTCACGAGATTCTTTATTCAAATCCACTACAATCGTTTCGACTCATCCTGCATCGGTAGCTCACAGGTGAAATGCTGCACAGTCTAATGTCTTGCATCACGGGTGTAGATTGTGCCTCCTCAGGTGAAATTTAAACCAAGTACCTCGCTCTTTTTTTCTCCATTTCACTCACCTCTAGTTTCCATCTACCCAATTTCATTCGGACGGTATGGGCTAATATGAGGCTACAGAAAATGACAATTACTCAAGAAGGGACGTAGTAGCTTACAAACTGAATAAACTTCAACAGTAGGGAAATGATACATAATCAGAGAAGAATCACTGCTACCGCACTTTGTCAGCAGAAAGAAAGAACACGTGAGATCGATCATGGATTACGTTAGTACCGTCTTTGCTTTAAATCTCTCCAGAACAAAAAAGAAGGAAAAAAAAGAAAAATCACAATACGTTAAAGAGAACGCAAACCACTCCTTAATCATCATTACATCTTATATACAGATAACAACTGCAAATAATCTATATCACAAAATAAGAAAACCAGATATACCAAAACTGAAAGTCTGCTGAATATGAAAAAGACAGCTTTTTTTTGCAGTAAAATCCAACACTCGTAGCTGCTGCCACTAAAAGAATAGAACTTTTCACACACACGCGCGCGCACACAGAGTCACACACACACACACACACACACACAACACACACACACAACAATACACGTGTACACAGATGTGTATATAAATATATGTATAGGGGTTGGTGTGGCTGTGAGAGGTTTGGTAGACGGAAACTGAAAGAAGCCATACAAACATACACATATACCTATGTGTGCATGTTTTCCTCTGTATTTGTCCCCCACTACTGCTCCACAGCTGGTGCTGGAGTGTTTATCTGCTTGTAACTTTTTGCCTAAAGAGTCCGTTTGAATAAGCACTAGGTCTAGAAGAATAAGTCTTAGGGGTCTTGACGAAAACCCTCCAAGGTGGTGCCTCAAGACGACTGCAGTCAAATGACTGAAGCAAGTAAAAGATAAAAGATAAAAGATAAATATATATATATATATATATATATATATAATATATATATATATATATATGTATATATCTTGCGGAGTAGATGAAACAGGTCAAATGAAGAAGGGGACTATTCCTTGTGTTGTATGTCTTGTTTCTCTGTTTTTTCGTTGTTTGAAAAAAAGTTCGTTTCTATGTATTTGTTTTTATGTTTTCGTTTCTCATTGTGTTCCACGTTTTTTTTATGTCCTGTACCCATATATGCATGTATATATACATATATATGTAGATATGTACATATATGTATGTGTTTATGCTTATATTTATATATTATTTATATTATGTGGCTGTGTGGTAAGTGGCTTGTTTACCAACCACATGGTTCCAGGTTCAGTCCCACTGCGTGGCTCTTGGGCAAGTGTCTTCTACTATAGCCTCGGGCCGACCAAAGCCTTGTGAGTGGATTTGGTAGACGGAAACTGAAAGAATCCCGTCGTATATATGTATATATATATATATATATATATAAGTATGTATGTGTATGTGTGTGTGTGTTTGTTTGTCCCCCTAGCATTGCTTGACAACCGATGTTGGTGTGTTTGTGTCCCCGTCACTTAGCGGTTCGGCAAAAAGAGACCGATAGAATAAGTACTGGGCTTACAAAGAATAAGTCCCGGGCTCGAGTTGCTCGATTAAAGGCGGTGCTCCAGCATGGCCGCAGTCAAATGACTGAAACAAGGAAAAGAGTAAAAATATATATATATATATATATATATATATATATATATATATACATCTGTTTGTTTTGTACACCACCTGTCTTCGTCTTTTGGTTTTTTCGTAAACTCTCCCTATATGCATACATATATATATATATATATATATATATATATATATATATGAAATAAGTATACAGCACCCCAAACCTCTCTCATTTTACTCTTCTCACGAAAATATTAAAAAATTACACACAGCAACGTTAATAAGCTCATTGCCGAAGACATCGTACGGAGCTGCATAGTATCAATGATGAATGCAGAGGAACTGTAACTGCCGCTCTTTAATGTTGAGACCAGCTCCAATATGCTGGAGTACACCTGTTTCAATTTACTCACCTATGCCTAACCTATTAATAGAATCTTTAACTGTACTGAAATGGACATAACGAAGGAAAGAAGGCTTACTGATTTGGGTCTCTAACCTATGTGTTGTGCCTTGTCTTTCGGCTGACTTAATGCTACACAACAACAAACACACAGCAATAACCATATCTGCTTTATAACTCCAATAAATGGCCATCAACATATTTGAAAGAACAAGGCAAAAAAATGTCTTAGGGAAATGTATTAGATTATTTTAACTTAATATGACTTTCTCTGATATAATTTAATGAAAAATAACAAAATAAAAAAATTGATACTGGTATTATTTGAACTGAAGCTTAAGAGGATGTAACTAGATAACATGACGCATTTCCCGATGCTCTATTAATCTGTTATATAACGCCATCATGAGAAAATTGTGAAACCTGTATGCGATGGTAAAACATCAAATAATCGAGTGTTGTAAGGGTGATATTGGATACCATTGTGATTTGCAGCACAGATAACAATTATAAAATTTCAATCAAAGTAATGGAGTAGGTATTCAATGTACGTAAATGTATATCAGAATAAAATTCTTACATAACTAATAAAACTTTCGACATCATCTGCCTGAAAACACAAAAGCGAAATTGCTATATATATGATAAATTACATTATATATACAAAGCAATTTATCATATATTTTTAGCAATTTGCCATTTTTGTTTTCCGGCACTTGATGTCGAGACCATTTTCAAATATTTTCGAAACTGTTATCAGTTACGTAAGAACGTCACCTTTAATATATGTTTATATACACCAATTCTATATCTATCTATCTATCTATCTATCTATCTATCTATCTATCTATCTATCTATCTATCTATCTATCTATCTATCTATCTATCTATCTATCTATCTATCTATATATATATATATACACGCACATATATGTGTGCTCGTCTGTGCGGATGTGTTTATGTGTTTGTTTGTGTGTTTTATCTCTGAATATACAATTGTATTCTAATTTCATCTTTTTTCATATTTCTGAATGAATTCTATGCGCTACAATGCTAAACGAAAAACAGACAATGCGCAATAGTCCGTAGCAAAGCTAAGCACCTCACTGGTGGCGTATAAATTTAACGTGCATTATCAAAATTCTCTTATGTCTAAAGCAAACAGATTGGCGTTCCCCTTACTTTAAAAATGATGCAATTCACACCAATACCATTTCATCTTGAATATGAATTTAGGAAGCTCCAGAAAAGTTAACTCTGGAATTAGAAATATTTTAGTTAATGTAAGAAACTGGCAAGAATTCAAACGTAGTTAGAAAAAAACTTGATAAAAAGAAAGATTAAGTAACAATAATATAGCCGAAAAGAAAAGATATTCACCATATTACACTCACACACAAACACACACACACGAGCGCACGCACACACACACATACAGACACACTCATAATGTTGATACATATAGACATCTATGTATTATTTGTAAATATGTAAAGTCTACATCTAAAGTATGTTTAATTGAGGATATTGCATCAGTCTCAGTAACTTTAAAGCATTCAGTTACAGTGAAGTTTACATTCCTGTAGGCGATGAATTGCTCTTTTGTTTGTTTCAGTCATTTGACTGCAGCCGTGCTGGAGCACCGCCTTTAGTCGAGTAAATCGACCCCAGGACTTATTTTTGTAAGCTTAGTACTTATTCTATCCATCTCTCTTACCGAACCGCTAAGTTACGGGGACGTAAACAAAACACACCAGCATCGGTTGTCAAGCGATACTGGGGGGACAAACACAGACACACAAACATATACACACACATACATACATATATACACATATACGCGGGCTTCTTTCAGTTTCCGTCGACCAAATGCACTCACAAGGCTTTGGTCGGCCCGAGGCTATAGAGGAAGACACTTGCCAAGGTGCCACACAGGGGGACTGAACCTAAAACACAGCCACTCCTGCGCCTATATTGCCACTCATGCGCGCCTACATAATTGAACATGATCAGTGTATTTGTAGAAAAATCTCTTCGATGAACTGGAAGTGGTTTGACTCAACAGATATTAAACCTTGTAATTTAATCCGAAACATCTTCCGAGCTATCACGAATGTTTATACGTAGAGATTATTTTAGCTCTGGTTTATTTTGGTGCTATCTATCAAACAGTTAATTTGCTTCTATAATTTTTAGATATATTTCGCTGTTATTTCTAGAGCTTAAACGTAGAACAAAACGGTAATCATGAGCACAAACCATGAGCCAATATTCAGAAGAAACAAACTATAAACTTATTTGCAGGAATAAATTGTATATAATTAAATAATGGCATTTACCAATATTCAGCTATACAAAATACACATATACTAGCATAGAAAAAAGCATAACAGTCACTCGCTAAGTGGTATAACTTAGTAGCCTTTTCCTTGTTTTTGATAAATGATTTAGATATTCTGATGGCCCTCCTACACATGACAAGCGAAACATTAACGATATAACAGCAGATAAGAGAGACGACTCGCTCATCACTCGGTAGATACTCGTACTAGACTAAGTAAACTGGCCAAAATATACTTAAGTAACTTGCCCAAGGATAAAATGTGCTACCTGCACAACCTTGTGAGTTCAACACCTTAACATTTACTCATGCCTTCGCTATTCATGCATACATGCATACATACATACATACATACATACATACATACATACATACATACATACATACATACATACATACATACATACATACATACATACATATACATACATACATACATACATCGCATTTACCATGATAAAAAACAACTGTCCTTCTGACGTGAATACCTCCTTGAAAATCAAAGAGAAATGGGATAACCATGGACAGCCGTTTCGAAACCTCCTGTTTCTATATCCAGTTTATAAATTCACATTTATATCAATAATATTCGGTGTAAATGCCTCTCTGACAATCTGGATAAGCTAGAGTTTTCAGAAAAAGGAAATCAACCAACTCGCACATTACAAATACAATCTGTAAGCGAAACAATGAAAGACTTTTCTCAAGTTTAAAATCTGGCATTGTTTTGGTTATCTGCATTCCAACGATCGAGTGTTGTATCTTTGTCAGAATCTAGCACTTTCCTCTGAGGTAGAATTTAAATAATTTAAAAGCAGACGAGAATACACATACACACACACACAGACACACACACACACACACAATCACTCATATGATATATGTATTGATCATTTTCAGCTTGTATCTTCCTGAGCGGTTTTATTATATAACTCACCAAAATATTTGTTTCTTTTTTACTTTTTTCTACGCTGTTTTCTATGTATATATTTTCGGTGGTTGTTGTATTGAAGCTCATATTATCATTGTCTACTTAAAGTCTTAAAGGAAAGTTAATTTCATATTTCATTCAAATTCTATACACTATTCATATATACATACATCTATACATATATATACACACATGCACACACACTCACACACACAAACACACATGTATGTATGTTTGAATGTATGTATGTATATGTATGTTTGTATATATGCATATATGTATGCATATGTATATATGCACACACACACACATATATATACACTTATATATAGATATACTTTATAAAATATAAATGTGGCTGTGTGTGTGTGTGTGTGTGTGTGAAAATATGCGAGTGTCATGCTACAAGCTTGCGATTATTCACACAAAGTAACAACACTTGTGTGCGCACATTTGTAAGATCTAGTGTTATAATTCAATATTTTAGCAATATTTAAGTATGTTTCGGAAGTGTACAGAGACGTCAGTTACTGAAAAAGTAAAATATTGATGTATTTCTAATTTGTGAGATGCTTCCATTTCTGGATTTTGTAATAAGTGAGAATGAGAAAAAAATGATGAAGAGGTAGCAAAAACAGAAATACTTAGCCGGGAGATTCATAAAGTTTGTATTTCGTATTATGTTCATTACTGGAATAATACAACTTATATAGAAGTATGTAATGATCTATCAATCTATCTATCTATCTATCTATCTATCTATCTATCTATCTATCTATCTATCTATCTATCTATCTATCTATCTATCTATCTATCTATCTATCTATCTATCTATCTATCTATCTATCTACGTATTTATCTATCTATCTATCCATCTATTTATCTATCTAAATATATATATATGTAAATATGAATATATACATACATATACATACACACTCATACATATATGTGATATATACATATGTATACATACATACATGCGCACATACTCATATATATGCATACAGACACACATACATGCATGCATATATATATATTATATATATATATATATATATATATACCCACACGCATACAGACATCTTTATAGGTACACCTACGTAGTCGACATATGCAATGGTGTGTGTGTGTGTGCGTGAATGTGTATATATGTGGATATATGTGCGACTATTGTGTATACGATGACGCAAAATTAATTACAAGAAGCAGCGTATATACATTAGAAAATATTAATATGCCGAACAGAGAAGACTGACAAGACAAAGAACACGAAAGGAAAACATATAAGACAAACAAGTAAAACTAAAATGTAACCTCAAATCCTCTCAAACATCCGGTTCTTTTCAAGAATAAATATACAAATTTTCCAAAAAAATGCAATGCTGCAAGCTAAATATATATTATTTGAAACGGAAGGAAATTTAGAAAAAAAAATATGAGGTAAAAAAAAAAATTAACAAAAACTCGTAATTGCTGTTATGAATCTATGGTTTTAATCTAGATACTAGGGAAAAAGTATAATAGAAAGTGCTTACGTATGTGGTTAGTTCGAAGAAAATATAACCTCCGCCTTTACTAGTTGTCAAAACTTAATCACTTCATTATATCTCGTTAGACACGATAACTATCATATGAAGGATATTTTTGTAAAAGATATTTACCACCTAAGTTTAACAGTATATATGTATATATATACACGCTAACACCTGCAAACACACACACACACACAGACACACAGACACAAACACACATACATACACACACATACATACACACATACATATACATATACATACATATATATATGTATATACATATATATATATATATATATATATATATATATAATATATATATATATAATATATATATATATAGAGAGAGAGAGAGAGAGAGAGAGAGAGAGAAAAGTTTGAGAGGTTTCACACGAGTAAATTTATATTTTCTCATTTTAGTGTTGTTTGTATGTGTGTGTATATATATATATAGAGAGAGAGAGACGGAGAAAGAAAGAGTGAGAGAGAGAGAGAAGGTAGGTGAAAGGAAGCAATTATATTATAAAACAAAATTACTTCTCCATGGGATACGCTTTTAGGCACAGACACCACAACAGACATAGATAACAAGCTTCAAAGTGATATACAATACAAATGAGACTTTTCAATTGAAAAGAAATGAGGCATATACAGAGATCAGAAGCATCTGTTTTATACAATTGTAGTATTGCTTTTTTGTATATGCTGTATATACGAGAAAAGAGAAACAGTCTGATCAGAGTTGGTAACCTTGACATAACAATAAGAAGGGTTATTAAAGTTCTTGCACACAGATTCGCACAACCAACACACTTACACACACATACACGACGCACACGCACACGTACATAAACACCTGACGTAATAATATTAGTTTTCATATTTTCTCTCTATAGTCTGTGCAAATGGAAGTCTTCAACGAAAAGTAAATATACTTGACAGACAAAATAATAGCATAACAAGCAAAATGAAAATATAGAGATAATATGTAAGTAGACGTCTTGAAGGGGAAATGGTCTTCCCTGAATTATCACAGTATTTGAACTGCAACTTCCAAATCAATAACAATTTTATCATGTCTTAAGTTTGTCATGCCTCATTATATGACAAAATTCAATATACCATAAAAGTACTTCCAGGTGATCACAATTCCTCTGAGAAATGGGTGAAAGCTCCACGAATACCATAATACTGCAGCTGCCGTTACTACTACTACTACTGCTGCTGCTATTACTACTACTACTACTACTACTACTACTACTACTACTACTACTACTACTAGTAACACCACCACAACTACTACTACTACTACTACTACTACTGATTGATGATGATGATGATGATGATGATGATGGTGATGATGATGATGATGACGACGACGATGATAAAAAGGGTGGGAAAGTGAATGCCACTTGCATTGTTACTACTGCTGCAGATGTTGAGTGTTTCAACGATACTACTTTTCCAAATTCACGCAAGATTCACATAAATTTCAGCGAGTTACATTAAACCAGTAAGAGCCAGGTATAGTGGTACAATTAAGAAGTTCGATTAGTATTCACCTGGCTGTGTGTTCGATCCGATTGCTTGACAACTTAGCCAAGTATTGCTACTACATACAAAGAGTATTTTGAGAGTGGAACCTACAAAACGCAGACTTCGTGAAAGTTCAACGTATATACGTACATACATACATACATACATACATACATACATACATACATACATACATACATACATACATACATACATACATACATACATAATACATACATACATAGATACATACATACATACATAAATGCATGTTTGTGAGTCTGTATATATATCCGGAAACGTTCTCTGTGGGACAAGCCCGTTGTAGTTCAGGCTTCCACCGGTAGTACGGTAGTACTTACTTGAAGTGACCCTCACACATTAGTCTGCCGACCAGCGTCGTCTGGTGAGGTCGAACTGCCACGAAATGAAATGAAAGTAAAATAAAAAATGAAAGATCGAAACAAACGACGTAAAACGCATATTTATTTCATATAGTGTTTCAGAAGTTGACTATTGGTGTTGAGTTCATTCATCGCTCAATAGTATTTCTGCTGTGTCAATTGTACAATGAAGAAATTTTAAACATTAATTTTAATATTAACATTTATACTTCTCTCTGAAAAAGTATAGATAGAAGCATTTCGAGATTAACCTGAACAACAGTGACGAAATCGGATAAATATCGTCCGACAAAAGGAAGGTAGAAATACATTTACATTCAAGAATCAAACAACGAACGAAAATTCAAAGCTATTGGCGAAAAAATGCATATCGAATTCAATAAGATGTCAAATGGACAATGCTAAACATATGTGTAATAGAAGCAGTGAACTTGCCTTAATACTAGTAAACGAAATGATAACTGGTTCCATATTAATGACACCAAATTTAAAAAGGAACAGAATTCTGACAACATATTTATGAAAAAACTAATGCAAAAGCGACGACACAACACGACATCAGATTACATTGGTCTTCAAGGTTTATGGCGCTTAGAAAATAGACATCATTCCTATACAAATTCGGTCTCCTGAATCCAATATAACCTTCTTTTTGACCCATCAGATCTAGTTTTTAAGTTATTGAGCCTTATAATCACATGGACGACTGCTATTTTTGTAACCTAAATTTGATGGGTATTAACCGGAAAAATCGACACACACACTTGTCTATCCTAATCTTGCCTCTGCTATTAGACTGATTCCACACAGTGAAGAGCTTCCTGTTTTCAATGTCTTGCCTCAGATAACTTTACCATCAACCAAAGAAGATTCATAACCTGCAGAGATCAAGACTTTCCGGTTGAGACTTTACCTCTGCTATTCTCCCAGGTAGAGTTGAAGGATCTAGTCCGTGACTTGAGCCTCCCAAAAACTTTTGCAGAACTTTTGGCTTCCCGACTGAAAGAGAAAAATCTTCTAGAAAATGATGTCCGTAAATCTTCACAAAAGAGGAAGAGCTGGATTACTGCAGAGATGTCAGTGGGCTTCTTAATAAACTTGGCATTGAGGAACACAAACCAGAGGAATGGCATCTTTTCATAGACATCTCTAAGTGTAGTTTAAAATCTGTATTGTTGCACCGTGGAAATGTGTATGGCTCTGTCCCGCTCGGCCGCTCAACAACTCTGGAGGAAAAATGTGAAGAAATTAAGTTGGTGTTAGAGAAGATACTGTATCATGATTATAAATGGGGGTCATCTGCGTTGACTTAAAGATGGTGAATTTTCTCATGGGACAGCTTTCTTTGCCTGTGGGACAGTAGAGACCAAGTAAACCATTATGTTAAGAAAGACTGGCCGCCTTGAACAAATATGGCTCCATTTAGAGCTGCCAATATATTGGAAGAAACTTTAGTTGAGCGAGATAAGATCATTTTCCCTACTTTGCACATAAAACTCGGATTGATCAAGCAATTTGTCAAAGCTCTTGACAAAAATTGGAGAGTGCTTCAAGTATATCTGCAGTGTATTTCCAGACCTGAGGATTGAAAAACTTAAAGCAGGGATTTTTGATGGTCCAAATATCCGTAAGCTCTTGAAGGACATAAATTTCGTGAAAATAATGAGCGAAAATGAAGCATCAGCTTGGCTAGCCTTTGCAGAAGTGGTGCAAAATTTCCTTTGGAAACACAAAAGCGAAAACTATAAAGACCATGTTAGCAACTTGATATAAACTTTTCGTGATATTGGTGCGAATATGAGCATCAAAATGCATTATCTTTTTAGACATCTTGATCGTTTTCCTGAAAATTTCGGAGATGTTAGCAATGAACAAGGCGAACGATTCCATCAGGACATCAAGGAGATGGAAACTCGGGAACAAGGACATTGGGACGCTGTGATGATATCAGACTATTGCTGTGTTTAAAACGAGATACTCCTGTTGCTCAGCATTCACAGTGCACAAAGAAGCGTAAATTTATTCCTTGAATTTTCTGCCAAAAATCTTTGCCAATGTGCATTTTCAATTTTGAATTTTTATTTGTACTTTGTTTTGTTTTGTGTTACGCTCTCTTTAAAGGCGGCGAGCTGGCAGAATCGTTAGCACGCCGGGCGAAATGCGTAGCCGTATTTTGTCTGTCTTTACGTTCTGAGTTCAATTCCGCCGAGGTCGACTTTGCCTTTCATCCTTTCGGGGTCGATTAAATAAGTACCAGTTACGCACTGGGGTCGATGTAATCGACTTAATACCTATGTCTGTCCTTGTTTGTCAACTCTATATTTAGCCCCTTGTGGGTAATAAATAAATAGTTACGCTCTCTTTATTGATTCATATTATATACATCTTGTATGTATAATATACTTACTCTATCAGGTCTAGCCAGAAAACTAGACCTGATAGAGAAAAAATCTTATGTTATTTTTGAATTTAGCAGGCATTATCACTTAAGAATTCGTTGAAATATTCCAAGCACCAGACAAAAAAAAAAACATTTGTTGCCCAGTGCTATAAATGTTCACAACAATATACCCTGTAAAGGTCAACTTCGAAATTTAAAGTGAATTGTTTTCAAACAAGCAATAAGAACAATTCACAAATTAGTACTACGTCAACAAGAAGAAATATTTTTCGAGATATAATGAATTTATTTCCAACAATAAGAAATAATCAGATAAATAAATTTGAAACTCTTCCAAAGAATATGGAATCCGTAAGTATATTTTGATAATCTTAGTAACGAAAATCGCACTTCAAATCATACAGACGGAGCTTGGAAGAAAATAAACAAAAATACAATGGGTAATAAATTTATCCAAGAAAATAATGACAATGCAACAAATCTATATAGCAACAAAAGGACAAACGTTTAGCTAACATTACCGTAATCTACATACAATGAAGCTGAGATATATCAGAATTCGGTAAAAAATTGCAAATCACTGAAGTATTATTTGATAAGAATAACGAAGACGAATCACATGTTAAAAAAAAAAGGAACTGTTGTGCACGGAATATTCGGAATAACACACTTGATTTTTATTACAAAATTTAAAATTTTCGATACAAGTATGTTAAATTTTTGTATTATTGAATGAAAAATCGTAATGAGAAGGAATTGACAATATAAGAAACCAATAATGGGAGTGAAATTATATCGATTAATATCGAATATTGTAACAATCTGGTGTATCCTTGCTTGAAGTGCATATACACTACGAAAAGGTTAAAAGCTACAACCAACATAATGTAATGAAACAAATCACAAAACGTTGTTATATTTTTATCGAAAGGAGTGATCGATATAAAATGTGACTATATAAGTAATTTTAAACATACTAAGGTCAATTTAAGCTTTTATAGGCTGACTAAGATACTTGCATAGGATGTGATCAAATGAGGTTTACTTCTTCAACATAAACCCCGTGCTGTTCATGCACTTCTGCTTGAATACCACTGGTGAAGAGGTTTTCATCTTTTCCGTCAAAATGTCATCAACAGCAAATATGACGTCAACATCAGTGCGACACTGGTTCCCACCAAGTGTTTCTTTTTTATCTTCCGAAACAGATGAAAGTCGGATGGGGCCAAGTCAGGAGAATGGGAGGTTGATCAACTAGTTCAAAACCAGTCACTCACAGTGAAACCAACGTCTCGTGTGCAGCAGCACTGTCCGGATGAAACAAGATGCTTTTCGTTAGTTTTCCCGGGTGTTTGGTCTTGATAGCCTTTTGTAACTATCTCAGGAAGTTGGCATAGTACTCTTTATTGATGGTGTACCCATTTTCAAGATACTCAATAAATACAATGCCTTTACATCCCCCCCCCAAATCTGAGGCCATCACATCACCTTCCCTGCAGATGAAGTAACCTTAGCCTTCTTTGGAGTTGGTGGGGGAGGCGTATTTTCATTGCATGGATTGTATCTTCGTCTCTGGCTCAAAGCGATATAGCCAACTCTTACCGTGGGTTACGGAACGTTCAAGGAAACCAGCTGGATCTGCCCGAAACAATGTCACATTTTCCTGTGATTTGAGCAGCTGGTGCATTTTTGATCAGGTGCTAGAAGACGTGGCACCCACCGAGCAGAAACCTTCGTCATGTCAAGTTCATTGCGTATTGTGCAGAATATTCTCAACTCTCCACGGGAGAGAATTCGGTATTTGGTTTACGGTCAGTCGCCTGTCACCCATCGCCATATTGTGAACACGATCAATGCTTTCCTCGGTGGTGTTAGTTGCAGGATGCCCGGATATTGGCTCATTTTCAAGACTCTCATGTCCTTTCCTAAATTCAGCTGCCCACTGTTGCACTATTGATAAAGCTTGAGTGCCATCCTCTAACGTATCAAACGTGTCAGTACGAATGTCCTTGGGGACTATACCATTTTTTTATGCATGTACTTAACAACACGATGCCAAATTTTGTCCATTTTTAAGAGAAGCCGATACTAGTGACATTTGAAGTGTTCTTTGAACAGCTAGATGTGAGTTTACCTGGAAAGAAACAATGCAGTTATTTACACTTTCCATGTTAATTCGCGCGCACGAACCAACATGGAACGTGGAAACAAGAGTAAAGGAGAAATAAATATGGACATTTTCTCAGACATGGAGGCCAGTGTTTTTCAGTGTGTTTAAAGTTCAAGGACTTTAAATTCCATGGTACTACTCTTCAAGTTCCTAGTTATGCTAGTGATAACTGCATATCTCTAATGAAAAACAACATATAAGTGACACAAAGATGCTCTGCGTGTGTGTAAGTATACAGATATAGACACACACACATACACACACAGAGTAGACATTGTCCTAACATTATCTATTTCTTTACTACCCACAAGGGGCTAAACACAGAGAGGACAAACAAGAACAGACAAACGGATTAAGTCGATTATATCGATCCCAGTGCGTAACTGGTACTTATTTAATCGACCCCGAAAGGATGAAAGGCAAAGTCGACCTCGGCGGAATTTGAACTCAGAACGTAACGGCAGACGAAATACGGCTACACATTTCGCCCGGCGTGCTATCGTTTCTGCCTATCGCCCATCTGTTGATGTCACCCCGTTTTTACTATAAACATTATCTCTTTCACACCCCGTTAAACCCTTCCCTATTTCCCTTATCCCTCCCTCATAGTTTGCCTACTCTCTTTTACAATCATTTTGTTTCTCTTTATTTTTGTCCCTTATAATTCGTCTACTTATTACAACCACCGCTGGGGCCCAATCCCAAAATTATTCAACTCCATTCTAACTTCTGCATTTAGAAATTCGTTTGAAGCTAATCGCTTTCACTGCTCATCTCTTCCTCGTGTTATAAGACGATAAATTTATTTGCCTTCATTTCACATTATTCCTCGGTGAGCATGGTTTTTCTGTACCTCGAGGAAAGACTACAGAAATTCGCTCGCGCACACATACATTTCGATGTGTGTGTGTGTGTGTGTTATTCTTACTTTCGCACTGTTGCTGCTAATTTAGAAATCGGAGTGAGGAAGAGACTCTTTGTTAGTTTGGACTTGTCTGAAAAACTATCTGACCAAAGGAACCTCCCGAGTAGCAGGCACTGGACCGGCCTAAACAAACTACGCACTCACATACACAAAAACAACTGGTGTTCGTTTGATACGCCACCATTACGTTCGGTCATTACAAAAGAGAACGACAGCTTAAGTGAGTACTGGAATAGATTTGATCCATTAACCATTTCAAAGGTAGTGTTCCAGTATGACCGGAGTCAATCGACTAGGTAATTAAAATAATAAAAGAAGAAAATAGCTCTCAGATATGCCTCTCTTTTTCTTTCTCTCTCTCTCTTTCTGTACACACACACACATATATATACATATATACAAACAGACACGCACACACAGACACGCACACACACACACACACACACACACACACACACACACACATACACACACATACACACATATATATGCTTGTATGCGGGTGCGCACACACAAACACATACATACACGCGCGCACGGACACACGCGCACGGACACACGCGCACGGACACACGCACACACACACACACACACATACACACACACACATATATATATATATGAGAAACAGAGAGAGAGAGAAAGATTCAAAATGAGAACCGGCAAAGAAAGAGGTAATGGCGACAAAGAAACGGAGGAGATAGTATGAGAGAAGAGGAGAGAGAGAGTAATCAATCGATTTCCTGAGGAGAATTGAATGAATGATCTGACGCATACACGATTACTAACACACACACACACACACACGCACACACACACACACACACACGCACACACACACACACACACACACACATGCACAGTGTTGCAGACAATTTTGTTTGTGTGTGTGTGCGAATGTATGTGGCTGTGCGTGTTTATAAACCTACAACTTTGTTGTAGCCAGAGATGGGTGGACCCACAAATTACTGATGCTTCGCTACGCTAGAATGCAACAAGAGCACGATATTTGCCTCCGCTGAATTGCTGGTATGTTTCAGAATATGGCTAACCATAACTAATTAGCAATGCAGTCAGGTCTTTTCTTAATTTTGTTCTTTTTTACACATGACTTCATTGAATATTTCGAAACCAAATGTCAATCATAAATATTACAAGTGACAGTTTATAGATACAAACCTCTCTGTCTCTCCCCTTCTCTCTCCCCCTCTCTCTTTCTCTCAATTCCCAGCAGTGAAAGCCAACATATGTTACACACACACACACGCATTGTTTTGAGTCATTCATATAGCTGATTAAACATTATTTAGTGCATTGCTTAAAGTTTTCGGGATGCTTGGCTAGCGTGGCTTGCTAACGTAGAATGAACGAAACTAATAAAGCGTTGAGTTAGACGAAAGAGTAAAAAGGAAAAGAAGAACGATGATAAACACAGTCGCTGGTGTTAGTAGTAGTAGTAGTAGTAGTAGTTGTTGTTGTTGTGGTGGTGGTGGCGTATATATTAGCAATGGTTATAGTGGTGGTAAAGGAGGTGAAGGTAATGATGATAACAGTAACGACAATGATTATGATAACGTTTGACTTGGTACAAGTGTTTTGGTTTTAATGAAATGTTGGAATATAGTCGATGTACTACACAGTATTATATTACAGCTTTTTGATTCACCAACAAGGCGCTGCTACGTGGTTACTTGATCTAAAAGAAGCAGCAACCAGTCATACTCAACCGTGTTAAATAAGGAAAACGGCACTTTTTATAACGCAGCCCTACATAAACTTAGATAAACTTAGATATGTTTCGACCAGAGATTGGTCCAGGCCATGTCTTACTTAATAGCACCACCTGATAGGATTATTCGAATCCTGTTTAAGTCAAGTTTTGTTCAAGTAGTGAGTTCTTGTTGGGTGAGTTGTATCCAATTATGGGTGGCTTATCTGGTATTCTTTGAAGGAATCTATCCAGGAATCTACATATACCTACACATTCCTAAAACACAGAATGGCCGTCGTTAGGCAACATTTTGTTCATAGGTCTGCTTTATAGGAGTTGATATAAAAGTAAACAACAAGAACACAATAGAAGTGGGAAAGTTTAAAAAAAAAATTCTAATACAATGTGACTCTCCTCTATGCTATTCTGATTTGTTTCATGTCAAAGCTAGAGCAACAAAAACATAGGAAATAAACTCATCTCTTACTCTACTACCTCACTCTATCTGTTTAAACACATAACATTTCTTGCGTAAATTTCTTTGATATCTGAAATTTAGCAAAATAACTCTTATAAAGACGAGGTTACGACAGCGAATTATCAGAATGGTAAGAACGATGAACAAAATTCATTGCAGTATTTGGTCCGAATATCTATTCTCCTTGTTCAATTCATATGAAGATCACATTTATTTTTCATCCTTTTGAAAGCAATAAAATAAAATCCGAGTCCAACATGGAGGATAAGTAGAATTATTAGAGCGTTGGCTGATAGACCCTGTAATATTTGATCCGGTGCTGTGCTTTCTGAGATGTTGTGTAGTAAACGTAATCTTCCAATCTATTTAACAAAGCCAACTGATCCTTTGGTGTCTTTATTGGAGTTCAATCCACTGCAAGCATTCAGGATAAGTCTTCCGTTTGAGGATAACTTCTTTCTTTTTTTCCAACTGTTTTAAAATCCCTAAAGACATAAAATGGTTATGAGTACTGTCCTTCTCTCCGTGTCAGGACGGTAAGAAATACCCGATTATACTGTATAGGCAGTTATTATCCTTTCTGAACACTTTAATTTTTTCTAGTTTGCAAGTATATACCTCAGTTTCTGGAAAATCAACCTCTCTAACTACCATTAGCTCACTTTCCTACTCTCATTACCTCCTATGCCACTTATATCTCCCTCCCTCAATGAACAGGAACTTTACCGGAGTCTTGTTAGTAGTATCCTGCCTTTCAAAACTTCAGTGAAATCAGTATTGCGTCTCTTAATATCAGCAAAACCTTTCGCAGTGTTAGCATGAGAAGTTTAAATATTTATTTCTTTACTACCCACTAGGGGCTAAACATAGAGGGGACAAACAAGGACAGACAAAGGGATTAAGTCGATTACATCGACCCCAGTGCGAGACTGGTACTTTATTTATCGACCCTGAAAGGATGAAAGGCAAAGTCGACCTCGGCGGAATTTGAACTCAGAACGTAACAACAGACGAAATATCGCTAAGCATTTCGTCTGGCGTACTAACGTTACTGCCAGCTCGCCGTCTTGAAATAAAGGCAGAGTTAACGTCTCCCCGGCGGGAAATCGAACCCCGGTCTCCCACGTGACAGGCGGGGATACTTACCATTATACTACCGATATTATCTTTCATTATGTAGGCTCTACATGTCTCTCAATTCTATGAATTGATCTATTAACAACGTACCTCGGTGGGGCTCATTCCTACCCACACATCAGGTAATATTTCTAACACTATTTTGCTAGATATTATATTGCTATCGTCTGTATCTTATAGTCCCACTCCTTTGAGCAAATGCGAGTTCCTATGTGGCCACTGAATCTGCTAAACATAACTTCCAAGTGTCCGCAAATCAGAGTCTTAAACAAAAGAACATTTTGGATTGGATGAGATGATCACAGACACAGCAACTCTAATCATAGTTATATTTAATCGCAGTTAATCTAGATGCAAAACAACAATAATATGTTCTCCCATGTTGATGACACACACTTTACTACTCTTTAATTTTTCCCGTCCATACATAACTTATACGATTGAAATATATCAAGATAAAAATCTTTAGAGAACCAGCCTAAGATATCGGTGTACACAAAGTGTTCGTTCTCACTCAAAGGTCACTGGATAAACCATTGATCTATAACATTGTCCAAATTTTCCAGGGAAACACACCATCAATTCAATCGACCAAGGATAATCGATATTGGAAAAAAATAAGAAAAAAGCAACAAAATATAACCAAGCCAGAATTATAAGTCAAAAGAGATAACGTTAAATGTAAGAAAAAAAAATCGCTAAAATTTTAGTGTTTCTGAGACACCACTGCTTTTGGAACACTGCTTTCGACGTTCACATTTACACTGTCAGAGGTCAACAAAATAATTAACCGCTATCAATATAATTAGTGCAATTGATTTCATCGAACACCTTTTCAACAAATGTCGCGACCATCATCAATATTGTCTGTTAAAAAGGAAAGTTTCGGTCGACTATACCTCAAAGTGCAAATATGCGGATTTCAGAAATATATCATTCTACATTGCTTCGTAATATATGCACAGAGTATACAAGTTTTATGTAAGAGGTTTAGGTGAATTATATTGGATTCGATTGCATTTCTTAAGTGGTACATGAAATGGAATTCTGCACGAACTCGGGGCACTGCATCATAAACTGACAAATACCAGCTTCCACCCATCGCAATATTTTTGAGGCTGAAGTACTCTCGTCATTATGAATTAGAAAAGGAAAAAGGCCTTGCCTTTTTATTCGATATGGTGATGAACAACTTTGAAAAATTTGAAACTATCGTAATTTTATTAAACATGGCAATTTGTTCAAATATTTTAAAATCCTCACCCCCTTCTATAAGAAAAATTATTAAGTTGGATGGAAATTAAAATCAACTGAAAACATAAACGTCGTAATTAAATAACGCATATGTTCATTGTAATTATCAACTACATCCTTTAGAGTATACTATACGCTGGTCATATATCGATCATTACATATATTTCATAGACGGGAAGACTGGAGCAGAAGAGAAATTTCTAGCGACTAAGTCATTTTATTTACACACCATTACTATAAACTTTAAAATACTTTTGTAAAATCTATAAACCAACCAAAACAGAAAGTAAAATGATAAATATTCAGCCGTACCTGTGTGTGTCTGTGTTTTGATTCATAGTTAAGGTTTTCTTCAATTTAAGCTGCTTATGCGTTTACGAGGAATAACCCTGAGTGTTAAAAATACCACTCTACTTCTCTTTGAGAATACAGTACCTCTGTTTCTTGTGACAACTTAAACAAAACTATTATAACAATATAAAACTCTGCAGTGTATAATCACACTGTTTTCTTGCTCGGGAAATACACGTTGTAAAATAGTTTCAATTCCCAATGTAACCTTTTAATTCCGTTTCATTACTAACGACCCTGACAAAGTTAGGGTCATTGAAAAAAGAAATAAAACGATCTCGTTATGATTTATCAATAAATTTCTTACACGTATAATTAACTAATTATTATTGCAAGTTAAGTGTGGTATCAGTTCGTAGAGTTATTTCGGGGCACCCTAATCTTGGTGGTTATTTGCTCATTATATTAACGGTAATTTATGTGTTCATTTATCTACTATCATTGTACACATATATATACATAAATGTGTATATAATGCATAGACGAGTTATGATTATATTTTTTTAGATATAATGTATTATGTAGTGAGTTCATTGAAATGCATTTTATTCTTAATTGCATTGCACAGTATAGTTTTTGTCGCTTCATTACTTAGGTAGCAAACAAAGAAATTATCATCATCACAACACTCATTAACATTATTAATTACATGAAAGTAGATAACTCGAAAAAATTAGTCGCTTCAGTAGGTATGAGGAGTGTATAACCAGGGACGTGGCGATTAACTAATTCATTTATGAAACGTAGTAAAATAGCCAGAAGCTATAAAAAATTCCACCATGGATATGAAAGAAAATTCATTGGGAAACGTGCAATAAAAAATAATGACTAAGGCGTAATTGATAAATGGTATGAGCATCAATCAGAAATAATAATGGAGAATGCCCAAAGTAAAATTTGGTCTGACTTTGCTTTGCAAACAAATTATATTATTGAGGTGCTTTAGTAGTAATTAATAACCAGAAAAAATGGTACATGTCTATTAATTGAGTTTGTTATTTATTTTAACAATGTAATTTTCCCAGAGAAAACGCTCGGAAAAATATGTAGCGTGATATAACTTTGGAAATACAAGCAGTACGGAATGTTGATATATCTATGCTATCTATTTTAATTCGATCAGTGAAGGCATTAATACCAAAGTTCTTTCTGGAATACTATTTTGCTGTATCCCGAAACAAAGAAGGTGTTTTCTAATTCGACACAGCAAATGAGCCAGTGAAAAATGTTTTCGGCGAGCCAATGCTTCTAAAATCTAGGCGGTCAGCGACACAAATGACAAAATATATTGATAGAAATAAAAAACGGAGCTCTTTAGAAGACATTATAAAAACAGAAATGACAAAATTAAAGATGTTTTACTTAGCATTCCATTAAGCAATGGTTTACTGGGGAGTTGCTGAGACCATGCTGTTATTTTGCCTTATAAATAGGATGTGTGTAGGCTAACATTATCCAATGTATTTAACGGACATAGCCTTTAAGATTGGCATGATGAAAGAATAAAATATTTGAATGTAATTTAATTTCATTTGGTTTTATTTACAGTATTAATCTAGTTTGATTGTACAGATCTGTAAAAATCCATGTCAAGGTTTGTTGACAAGGTAATACATTTTGTGAAAATTGCTATAATAATTACTAATGTATAATGCTTTGAGGTAATGAAACGGTAGTGTTAGTGTAAAAGATTTAAGTATTTGCTACACCGAAGTATTTCCCTACCGAGTAGGGCCAATAAGTACTATTCATATACAAAGTTTAATGTAATTTACTGCAGTTCTTTCTGTAATTTCTGAAAAAAGTAAAAAACAATCTACATATAACTTGTAGCAACATAACTTTTTACAATAAATGAGAGCCTTTTGTCATTAACATGATATTTAGTGTATATTTAAGATTCTCTTTTTACCATCTTTACATCGTCTTTATTTTCAAAATTTGTTATGATGGTGGACGAATAGGGAATAATATTTGTTCTATCACCTGATTTACCTGAGAACTTGCACTGTATGACATAAGCAGGAATCTTATACATACATACATACATACATACATACACACACATCATTCAGAAAAATATATACTTACTAGATATATTGCTTTGTAAATGTAAACTATCGAAATATAAGGTGTGTTGTTGGTAGGAAGTAGTACAGAAGATGTTTTCCTAAACAAAACAAGAAGTGCTGCAAAAATAGGAATGAATATCTGAAATGTTTCATGTTGGTGTTGAACTTCTTAAAAAAAAAACAACTTTCTCATCAACGAAAGCATGAGATCAATAACCTAAAGTAGACAAATTGAATATTGCTTTCAATGTTTAACTTGAATCATACTATGTTACATTATTGTGATGAATCTGTCATGAGTTTATAAAGTTTGTACGACGGAAAATATAAATTCTGTATATAGATATAAAATGAAATTATCATCATGGAATTTTGAGTAGAAGATCCAAGAAAAGAATATAGAGCGTAGGTTAAAAAAAGCGATAGTAAATCGGTTCACCTCTCTGCAGTCATTCTGTCAACCCCTTCTGGACGCTGCACTAACCTTCGTTCCAGCCATTCCTCCTCTGAACTTCAACCTTTTGAAATTCTCTTCATGCACCTACTTTTCCCCACAGACATCGATGTCCAGATCAGTCCGTTGGCGAACGCAGTGCTTCAAGGTATGTTGTACAAAAACACATGACAAATACCGAAGTGATGATGAATATAACCCAGGCTATTGGGGCACACAAGAATCTGATGATGTTTGGGAAGACAATGAAATTGAAATGGTATGGCCATGTCAAAGAAGTTCTTACCTTGAAAAATTCAATCGTGCACGGCACAGTGGAAGGTGGACGAAAGTAAGGAAGGCCAAGGCAAAGATGGGCTCATAGCATCAAAGAATAGACAGGCCTCAATTTCGCCGACCTGCACAGAATAACAGAAGACAGATTAGTTGAGGAATCTGGTTGCAACGTCATTGGCATAGACAGATGCTCAAGCAGCGAGAGGTAGCCTTCTCATACCAATCGTGGGAGTCAGTTGGGGGCGTGGATGCAAAAATACAACAAGAGTTCCTTCCTCCTGATTCAAAACAAAATATGCAATGTGAACCAAACAGACAGAGTAATTTTCAATAATATAAAAGTCATTATGGAAATGGAACTTTTAACAATTAAATATAGAGATGTGAAATGTAGGTTTAAGAAATGATCATTTCGTATATAAGCACAAAGTCATAAATATTTGTGGCTTGTAAAATTTGTTCAAATCTACACAATATTTTGCTGGTATTTTATTGAACCCCGAAAGGTGAAAATCAAAGCCGACATCGGTGGTGCTGGAACTTCTGGAAAATAAGTGGTCAAATGAATACCAGACGGCCTTTTATCAACTGATTCTGCCAGGGATAATAGAATTATAATAAAAGGAATAAGAAAAATACCTAATTTTACTATAACAATTGCAAACTAAAATCTAGGGAAGAAATATAATCTTCTTTATTTAATAAAAGAGTGTTTTATATTTATCACATATGTAAACGGATGCCAAAAACAACTAAGTCAATTAAGATAGGACTTAGATATTTTTGTAACATTTTGCTTGATATGAAAGATTTCACAACGGCACCGAACTCGCCATAAATGGATAGAAGAGCTGAGAATTTGAGAAAGAAAGACAAGCTGCATTGGAAATAGCAATAAGGAAACAGGAGAAGCTATTTTCTTATGGGAAAATTAATATATTTTACAAACTGATAGTCTGTAAAATTATTAAGTTGCACACATTTAGCACTACTTGAATATTAATAAGCCTTTCTACAATATAGGCAAATACCATTTAATGCCAAGTGGTATTCGCAATATTGTTTTCTAAACCAAAGAGCTTGAATGAGATACAATATAATAGACAATCACTCACATGAACACCTCATAAATTATGTCCAAGAGAATATGTCAGTCGCATGACAGACCACATTGACAGGAATTATACAGGAAACAGAAAAAGAACTACTTGATATAGGAAACCAATTAGATGTAGCTTGTGTAACACAAATAATCGCAAGACCTAGCTGTATGATTGGTGCATCAGGATTTTATACCTATATGATCATATTGGAGGATGTGTAATTTCTGATAAAATTATTATGATTAAATAGTGAACAAAAGCGTTGCACATCTTCTGTAGGAAAGAACAAAGCAGGTACTGGATTGCAGTCGTATGAGAATACTTTTATAAGTAGTTTACTACAACTGAATTAGATTTTGTTTCGATGAATTTGCATTTACAATGCTACATGAAAAGATAAAGAGTTCACTGACGTAATTAATGAAATATTACTCTGTTTTATACAGAAAATTACTGTTAATGAACTTAACATGGGATTAAGTAATAGAAGCATTAACATTTTTAAAGTAATCCTACGGTAAGATAAACTGTATAATGGATTTTATTGCTATCATTAATTAATATGCAAAAGTGAAATTATTAACTCGAGACGAGAAATTAAGAGAAACTGAGTGACGTCAGTTACACAATTGTTATGAAGTGGATACACACACACACACAAACACACAGACACAGATGCAGATACATACGCAGACAGATAGACAGACACACACAAACAAGCACGCACGCACATACACGCACACACACACTCATGCACACACATACATACATACTTGTATGTATATAGAATATTTGAGAGAAGTTATAAAATTTATGGTTTGAAGACAATGTCAAAAACTTCTATTTCAAAATCTAGTCGTAAATGCAAATGCTTCAAAAACATGAAGTTCTTGTTTTTGTTGTTGTCTTTGGGGCTTAAACCGAAATCATATTTGACCAAACTGATCTATGTTCAAAGGTAACGTAGTTATAACCACGAGTGTGTCTGCTCTATCCTCTAAGACAGATTTGCTTGCTATTTCTAGAATACGGCTCAACCGATTACATAAATGCCCCTTCATTGTCTCGAACTTCGTCTAGTTAAATACACAAAAAGAGGAAGTTGCTGTTTTTGTAAATCATGGTATTGTGTAAAACTTCCAGAAGATCATTTCGATACAAGAGCTTCCAGTAGAAAACAACAATAAAAAATATCACCACCAACAACTCTAACGACACACGACAGCAGGACGAAAATCACCGAATATACTGAAGAAATTCACTTAAAGCAATAAAAGAAAAAAAAGATCTAAATAAAAACTGGCGACGTTGTTATTGTTGTTGTTGTTAAGCAACAAGACGGGTAAGGGTGATTAGGTGATGGTCTAGGGCTTAGGGGCGTGAGACCCCATACATTGGAAAATAAAACAAATTTGGTCATCTTGTTGTAGTAGAGGGGGTTTTCGTTCACGCCCGCCACCATTGGGAGGTGGCTCTCGAAGTCGCTAGAAAAGGAGATCTGCAGGTTCAAATTCTTGAACGGCGGCGACGTTGTTATTGCAGGGTGCAATTGTAATTCCAGGGTGCTTTGCTTCTTCGAGTACGAGGGGTTGCTGAAAACTTCCTGGCCTTGGGTAAAAGACATTGCAGGAGGATCAGTTAATTATGATTTTCTTCAACATATTCCAGTCTCAAATTCACACACTTATGGCAGGGGTCCTTCAGTTTTTTTAAGGCCTGTAAAAGAACTCGGAAAGTTGGGCCTCCAACTAGGCCTTTTGCGACACCCACAAATCCAGGAACTTTTTCATCCAAATTTGATAGCCCTATTATGCATCCGCTGCTTTTGTTTTTCTGTCCCCCTCTCTCCCCCTCTCTAATTCTGTTTTTTTCCCTTTACAATTCATAAATTTGTTAACATATTCATCTGCTTCTGAGTAGCACTATGATGGTGTAGTTAAACTATTCTACCATAGACCGAATAGTTACTGTTGGTTAATTAAATAAGTACCAGCTACGCACTTGGGTCGATGTAATCGGCTTAATCCCTTTGTCTGTCCTTGTTTGTCCCCTCTATGTTTAGTACCACCGTTGGCAATACAGAAATAAATATATTTTAGTAGTGGTGGAGCTACCTTATTTGTGTGGAGAGATTCCAATACCCTTGGGTGTGAAACACAGTCGAATGTTTTCAGGTTTGTTTTTCTCCTCTTACAGTCCTCTGTAATTGCTCGGTTTACCAGAAGTTGTTCCTTACAGCCATACATCCCTCTTCGGCACCCTTTGTGTTCTTTTGGTAAGACATTGTTGGTTTCAGGTGTTCTATAAACCGATTATAGATGACTGATATTAGGGTTTTGTAGGTTGTTAATTGGCATGTTATTGGTCTGTAATTTTATGGGTGTACGGTGTCTTTGTTTTTGGGAATTAGGTTGGTTTGCCCTTCCAGCATCCATTTTGGTGTTGATTCTGGCTCCCTTACCAAGAAATTGAACGTTGCCGCTAAGCGGTTATGGGTACTGGTGAGACATTTCAACCAGAAGCTGGGGACCTTGTCTATCCTTGGAGTATTCCAGTTACTGGTACTCCTCAGTGTGTCCATGATCTTTTGGCCCAGTCGTTAGATATTTCAAGATAGTTTGCCAGTCCAGTTGTAGTGGTTTTGTAAGAGATTTCAAACTGAACCAAACCTTCACCTCCATGAGCTCTGGGTAGGTAAAGACGATCTGCGTCTGCCTTTGAGTGGTGCATCTCATTGCAAATCAGCAGCTCTGGGATTTTCCTGCCAATCTTCCTTATTTCGCTCATATTCCAGTTCAACGCATTGAATCTGTAATTAACAACCGGATCTGCTAAGGAATTTATAGCTACCACCCTGTTGTGTGCATTTAACTCGGATTTTAGAACTGCTCGAAGACTCCTGTAACACTCCTTCCTGATCTTCTTTTTCATACTTGTATGTTGAATGTCAGAGCCCTCATTTATTCCGACATATTTCTAAGTTTGTCCCTGCTCCAACACCACGGAATATGAGGTCTTCATTTTCCCTTTGTAGAAAGTGGCCTTGGCACATTATTATTTTATTATTATTATTATTATTATTATTATTATTATTATTATTATTATTATTATTCAGTAGTTTTATTTTTATAGCGTGCTTTCACTTCACTACCGAGCGCAGCTCTGTGTGCCTTGGGTATGTGCTGTGATTTGTTGTGATGCTCTAATGGTTATTGTATGGAAAGTGTTCTGCGTAGGATGTGTGCAGTGCCTAGTAGTGCAATTTTCTGTATGTTATATGTGTTCGTAAGTCCTGGTGTTTTTGTTATGTATTTGTCTGAATATTTTATTATTATTATCATTCAGTAGTTTTATTTTTATAGCGTGCTTTCACTTCACTACCGAGCGCGGCTCTGTGTGCCTTGGGTATGTGCTGTGATTTGTTGTGATGTTCTGATGGCTATTGTATGGAAAGTGTTCTGCGTAGGATGTGTGCAGTGCCTAGTAGTGCAATTTTCTGTATGTTATATGTGTTTGTAAGTCCTGCTGTTTTTGTTATGTATTTGTCTGAATATTTTTTTATCATGCCTAATGCACTTACTATGATAAGGATTGTTTCTGTTTTTAGATTCCACATTCTTCATGATCTCTGACAACTATATCTGGTCTGCTGGCCTTAATTTCTCTATCTGTGTGTATCGGCATATCCCAGATTTTGGTTGCTTTCTCGTTTTCTGTGACCTTTTCTGGTGTGTGCCTATACCATTTTTTTTCTGTTGTTATTCCATAATGTTGGCATAGCTTCCAGTGTATGTAGGTTCCAACTCTGTCATGTCTGTGAATATATTCCTTCTTTGCCAGGAGTGGGCAGCCAGAGATAATATGATTTATTGTTTCTTGTCCATCTCCACATATTCTGCAGTTACTTGTTATATTTCTTTTCATTACATGTTTTTGGTAATTTCTGGTGGGGCGGCTTTGGTCTTGTGCTGCAATTAAAAATCCCTCTGTCTCTGCTTTGAGTCCTGAGCTTCTCAATCATTGCTGGGATTTTTCTTTGTCTATTTCTTTTGCATTTAGTTTAGTCCAATGAAGGGGCTTTTCTTGCCATCGTTTTATCATAGTTCTTTGCTTTTCTAGTTTTAGTTTGGATTTCATTTGTTTTATAGCTTTTGTTGTTTCTTCATCTTCTTCTTCATATTTGTTAGGTGGTATGATTTCTTGTTTGTATTTGTCAGCTTCCTTAAATACTGAGAACAGTTTTTTGTTTTGCTCGTGTTTTGCCGCTATTTGTATCAGTTATCCTTCCTTCTGAAGTAGATATTTTTGCATTCCTATGGTGGTTATTTTATAGTAGTTTTCCAGCTTTATAAGGCCTCTACCGCCTTCTATACGTTGTATATATAGTCTTTCTATGTCAGATTTTGGGTGATGCATCATAGATCCTGTCATTATTTTTCTTGTTTTCCTATCTATTTTGGTCAGTTCATTTAGTGTCCAGTTAAGGATATTGTAGCTGTAACTTATAACTGGGACAGCTAAAGTGTTAATACCTATTATCTTGTTTTTAGCATTGAGCTCTGTTTTTAGTATTGATCTAACTCGTCTATAATATTCTTTTTTTATTTTCTCTTTCATTTGAGCGTGTGTGGTGTCTTATCAAGTTCGTGGATTCCTAAGTATTTGTAAGTTTGGCTTTGGTCTAATTCTTTTATTTCATTGGTTGTATCTAGTGTGATGTTGCTACTCTTAACTAGTTTTCCTCTTTTCAGGGTTACTTTGGCGCATTTTTCTAATCCAAATTTCATATCTATTTCTTTGGTAAATCCATGAACTGTCTTTAGTAGTGTTTCCACCTGTTTGTCATTTGCAGCGTATAGTTTTAGGTCATCCATATATAAAAGGTGGCTGATCGTTTTGCCGTAACATTTATATCCGCATCCAGTTCTATTTAGCATATCAGATAGAGGTGACAGTGCCAAGCAGAAAAGGAGTGGAGAGAGCGTGTCTCCCTGGAGTATTCCTCTTCTTCATGAGTTCCTCTTTTGTTTGGAGATGTAGCACTGTTTGCCATTTATTCATAGAGTGTCTTATGAATTTTATAATTGTTGGTGCTACTTTGTTAATGGCTAGTGTTTCGAGGATCCATGTGTGGGGGATGCTATCAAACGCCTTTTTGTAGTCGATGCAGGCCATACTGAGGCCTTTCTTATTTCTGTGGCTGTCTTCAGTTATGGCTTTATTAATCATTAGTTGATCTTAACAGTCATTTGAGCCTTTGCGGCATCCTTTCTGCTCTTCTGGAAACAGGATGTTTTCGTCCAGGTGCTTGTTCAACCTTTGCGATATCACTGCAGTAAATGCCTTGTACATTGTAGGGAGACAGGTTACTGGTCTGCAGTTTTCTGGTTTTGCTGTCTCATTTGATTTGGGAATTAAGATGGTTTTCCCCTTCGTGAGCCATCCTGGCATTGTCTCTGGTTCTGCTAGTATGTTGTTAAAGTTTTCAGCCAGCTTTTTGTGCATTCCTGTTAGATATTTCAACCAGAAGTTTGGGATCTTATCATGTCCATGTTATTATTATTATTATTATTATTATTATTATTATTATATTATTATTATTATTATTATTATTAAGGCAAACGCGCTGGCAGAGACGTTGGCACACCGCCCTTAATGCTAAGCGGCACTTCTTCTTACTTTACATTCTGAGTTCAAATTCCGCCGAGGTCGACTTTGCTCTTCATCCTTTCGGGGTCGACGAAGTAAATACCAGTAGAGCAGTGAGAAACGACTAACCCGTCTCAAAATTTCAGGTCATGTGCCTATGATAGAAATTCTTTCTCTTCTTCTTCTTCTTATCATTATTGCTATTATCCATAGTTTTAGAAACACAAAGAATTATTTTCATTGCTTTATTGTTATATAATTTATGAATGCACTGGTTTCTGTCCTCAGCTGTTTACGCATTTTATATTGCTTGTATTTCCACACACACACACTCACACATACACAAACACATACGTATACACATATTTATATGTATAGAAACACAAATATACAGACACATGTAAATAAAATATAAATATATATGTAGAAATCAATTATTGGTCTTTAGTTAACTATTTGTTTGTTAATATTTTTTCCCTGCCTTTCAGATCTTAGCGTTTACAAAGAAACTTTTTTCTCGTCTCTGATACATTAATTCAAATCTCATCTTTACGTAGTTAAGAGCTTTTCATTTATATAAGACCCCGCGGCACTTGTAGTCTAGTTGAAAGTTTGTTGTAAGAAGTATATGTTGATTAGTTATAACGGGTGATACTTCTCACTCTAAAGATATTCCTTCTATTTTCCGGCAAAAAATAATCATTTCATACGAGAAGAATCTTTTTCTTTATTATTTATATCCTAACTAAATCTTATTTATGTAGTCCTGTATAAATTCTCAGACGTTATCACCAGGAATGTGATACAAATTCAAAAACCTCGGCTTTGTTGATGCCAAAAAGAAAGTGAAAATAATGTGCTATAATAGACATGAACACAGTTCAAATAAGGAGTCTATTAAATAGTTTGTTATTTGGAATCAGAAAGCAGAACATTCATAAGGATATTTACTCATTGATACAAAATATGCATATACATAATTATACACACGTCTCATACAAAACATATACATACGCAAACATATATATATATATATATATATATATACATACATACATATATATACATATATATATATATATATATATATATATATATATATATAGAGAGAGAGAGAGAGAGAGAGAGAGATAAGAAAGTTTGTTTGGTAAAGCACGTGGGTGAATATATAAGAAAATAGTAAAGTGTGAAAAAACGACAGAAGGCTTAAATGTTAAAAAATATATATATTTGTGTCAAAATGTCTGGAGAATATTGGAAAAATTTTTTTTCCCTTTCCTTAAAATGACATAATTTAAAAATTTTTTAAGAAATTACCGATTTCGCGTGTAGCTTTTCAAATTTCTTGTGACGTTATGTTTATATTGCATGGAATTATCGTTGTTTTTATTTCCAGGAGATTTCTAAATAAGGGGAGGTAGTGAGTGATTTTTTCCGGTGTAGGGGAGATAATCGTTTAAAAATTTTTTTTCCCTTTTCCTTGTTAATTTCTCTGTGTCAGTATGTTCGGATGGTTGAGTCTGGGTTTGTACTTTTCAATGAAGAATGTTTCCTTGTTCAGTCTCATTTGTGTTGATGATCCGAAAGCACATTGGTAAAATGGGAAGATTAAAAATTGTGGCAGTAGTTGCTTTGCGCATTTCTCAATGTGCTCACTAAAAGGTATCATTCTATATTCTGGGAATGCAATCTGTTGTCGATGCAGTGTGCATCTGCGCCTGAGTGATAGTCCCGTGGAACCCACGTAGTCTTGGTGGCAGCCCGAGCATTTAATAACATAAATTATGTTTTCAGAGGCACAAGTAAAGTTGATCTTAAATTTCTGTCCCTCTTTAAAGAAGAATTCTGATCCTTCCAATAGGTTAGGACATGTTGCACAGTTCGATCTACCACATTTTTTTACTTTTGCATCCGTAATTTTAGAAGACAATTTTGCCTTTGTGAGAATCTTTTTAAGTGATTTAGGCTGTTTGTAGCTTTTAATGATTTGGTGTATGTTTAGAATTTCCTTTAATTTTGGGTTTTTATGAAGTATTGGTAAATTCTGGGTGATGATGGTGAAGGCTTCTTTGTTTCTGGGGTTGTATGTAGATATGTAAGGTAGTATTTTCGGGGAAGGTGTGTTGTTGTGTTGAACTTTTCTTAAAGTTTCTATGTTGATTTCTGTTGCACGTCTGATCCCATCCTCTATGAGTTGAGCTGGGTAATGTCTGTCAATTAGGGTGTTTTTGAGTTCTTGCAGTCTAAAGTTCCTGGTATTTTGTTCTGACACTATTGTGCATATCCTTCTTGCAAGGTTGAAGGGGATGTTTGTTTTAGTGTGTCTTGGGTGGCATGAATTAAAAAGAAGGTATTGTTTGGCGTCTGTGGCTTTGTAAAAAATGTCTGTTTCTATTTTAAGGTTAATTTTTTTAATTAGTATATCCAAGAACGGGAGCTCCTTTTGGTTGTATTCCATTGTGAACTATATATTTGGGTTTATGCTGTTCAATAGGTTTTTAAATGTTAGGAGTTTATCTATGTTTTCATTCCAGAGAATGAAACAATCGTCTAGGAATCGTTTCCAATTCTCTTTTATGTATTGAGAGAGGGAGTTTCCAAAGATTGATAGAGATTCCTGGTAAATGATTATTTCCATGTATCCCATTGTTAAGTTCGCAATGACTGGTGCTGCCCTTGTACCCATAGCAATTCCGGATTTTTGACGGTAAAATGTATTGTCAAACATGAAGTGGTTATTGTGTAGGATGAATTCAACTGATTTAGTAATGAATTCCTTACTGATCCTTTTTGGTATTTCTTCCGGAAATTGGTCTAACCAGAATTGTATTGCCTCCAGTCCATAATTATGAGGTATACTGGTATACAAGTTGACTACATCAAATGAAACCAGGATCGTTTCTTCCTTGGTTTTTTTTGGAAGGTGGTTTAACATATCTAAGTCATCTCTGATATGGCTATCGATATGTTTAAGGAAGGGTTTCAAGAGGATGTCCATAACAGAAAACACCAAAAACAGAACAAACCAACAACATCCTAATACCAGACCCAACCACCATACAGCACAATACGACACTAGGATAAGAAATACACCACACACAAATCACTACTACCCCATGAACCAAAACTACTGGTCCCCACTAAACACAAGACAAACGCAAAGAAACACTATGTCAAGCAACATCCCACATACAAGAAGTTCGAAACAAAAATATTCCCCATACAGAAATTTTACACACACCACAAACATTAACAACCATAGATTCCCACACACACACAACGATCGGAGGCAACAATACCACCACTCCCCCGACCAAATACCACACAACCTCACAGACAACTCATACAAACAAAATTACACCCAACATATTTTAGCCAGGGACCAGGGACACCAGGATACAGGCTGGAACCTAGTAATAAGGAAAAACCGAAGATAATCAATCTTTCAACCAAACCTCTTTCTAACATAAAAATTGACATCCTCGCAAAAGGGCTCAAATTTACACCAACTCCACGCAGAGCAAACCTAAATGAACTCAAGGATAATATAACAGAATTTTGCAGAAAATTAAGACTAGCAGAAGCATCAAACAGTTTCATACTGAAGATGAATCACTAGTCAAGAACAAAAGTGAACACATCCCACACAGAGGAAGAAATAAAGATCTTGACGAATTCTGTAACCACATTGAGAACTTCCCCTACCATACTATACATAAACAGAAAGCTAACCCAAATTTTAACACTACACAATGGAAAGAACTGATAGAACTCCAAAATGATGAAGATATAACATTAAGGAAGCGGACAAGGGAAATGCAGTTGTAATAATGGATACATCATACTACAGAAATCTTGTAATTTCCTTGCTTGATGAAGACCTATATTATGAAAAAATTACCAACTACACCCCACAAAAATAATGAAAACTCTATCTTCACTAATTAAAACCCATGAAAAGGAACTGACGACCAAAGAGATTGATTTCCTAACAAACTTTAAATGCAAACCTAGCCTTTTCTATGGTCTGCCAAAAATTCATAAAAGTCAAATTATAAATGAAACCATTAAAAAATCACCAAAGACATACATACACACACACCTAATCCGGGGGACCTAAAACTACGACCCATTGTAGCTGGCCCAACCTGTGAAACACACAGACTAAGTCTACTTATGGACATCCTCTTGAAACCCTTCCTTAAACATATCGATAGCCATATCAGAGATGACTTAGATATGTTAAACCACCTTCCAAAAAAACCAAGGAAGAAACGATCCTGGTTTCATTTGATGTAGTCAACTTGTATACCAGTATACCTCATAATTATGGACTGGCGGCAATACAATTCTGGTTAGACCAATTTCCGGAAGAAATACCAAAAAGGATCAGTAAGGAATTCATTACTAAATCAGTTGAATTCATCCTACACAATAACCACTTCATGTTTGACAATACATTTTAACGTCAAAAATCCGGAATTGCTATGGGTACAAGGGCAGCACACCATCATTGCGAACTTAACAATGGGATACATGGAAATAATCATTTACCAGGAATCTCTATCAATCTTTGGAACTCCCTCTCTCAATACATAAAAGAGAATTGGAAACGATTCCTAGACGTTCTTGGATATACTAATTAAAAAAATTAACCTTAAAATAGAAACAGACATTTTTTACAAAGCCACAGACGCCAAACAATACCTTCTTTTTAATTCATGCCACCCAAGACACACTAAAACAAACATCCCCTCAAACCTTGCAAGAAGGATATGCACAATAGTGTCAGAACAAAATACCAGGAACTTTAGACTGCAAGAACTCAAAAACACCCTAATTGACAGACATTACCCAGCTCAACTCATAGAGGATGGGATCAGACGTGCAACAGAAATCAACATAGAAACTTTAAGAAAAGTTCAACACAACAACACACCTTCCCCGAAAATACTACCTTACATATCTACATACAACCCCAGAAACAAAGAAGCCTTCACCATCATCACCCAGAATTTACCAATACTTCATAAAAACCCAAAATAAAGGAAATTCTAAACATACACCAAATCATTAAAAGCTACAAACAGCCTAAATCACTTAAAAAGATTCCACAAAGGCAAAATTGTCTTCTAAAATTACGGATGCAAAAGTAAAAAAATGTGGTAGATCGAACTGTGCAACATGTCCTAACCTATTGGAAGGATCAGATTCTTCTTTAAAGAGGGACAGAAATTTAAGATCAAATCTAACTTTACTTGTGCCTCTGAAAACATAATTTATGTTATTAAATGCTCGGGCTGCCACCAAGACTACGTGGGTTCCACGGGACTATCACTCAGGCGCAGATGCACACTGCATCGACAACAGATTGCATTCCCAGAATATAGAATGATACCTTTTAGTGAGCACATTGAGAAAGGCGCAAAGCAACTACTGCCACACATTTTTAATCTTCCATTTTACCAATGTGCTTTCGGATCATCAACACAATGAGACTGAACAAGGAACATTCTTCATTGAAAAGTACAAACCAGACTCACCATCCGAACATACTGACACAGAGAAATTAACAAGGAAAAGGGAAAAAAAATTTTTAAACGATTATCTCCCCTACACCGGAAAAAATCACTCACTACCTCCCCTTATTAGAAATCTCCTGGAAATAAAAACAACGATAATTCCATGCAATATAAACATAACGTCACAAGAAATTTGAAAAGCTACACGCGAAATCGGTAATTTCTTTAAAAATTTTAAAATTATGTCATTTTAAGGAAAGGGAAAAAAAATTTTTCCAATATTCTCCAGACATTTTGACACAAATATATATATTTTTTTAACATTTAAGCCTTCTGTCGTTTTTTCACACTTTACTATTTTCTTATTATATTATATATAATATATATATATATATATATATATATATATATATATATATATATGTATATGTATATGTATATGTTATATATATATATATACATAGGTACATAGGTTATAAGAACAGACAAGCACACATACGGAAATGGAGACTGAAACACATGACCATATATACACAGACACTTTACTCCACACGAGGACACATAGGGAGACATGGGTCCACGCATATAGAGATACACATACATACATACAATATATACATATGCATACACACATATATACATACATACACATGCATACATACATACACATACATACGTGCATGCATAGGCACACACACACATTGATCCACACACATGCGCACAAACAAACAAATAGGAGCGCAGTGTAAATAACGTGCAGACTCAAGACTATTGAAAAGGTTGCAAGACGCAACGAAAATTAAAAAAAAATAAAACTAAGAAATAAGTGGAAATTTTGCCGGTGAGTGTGTTACATTATAAGGCACAAAATGAAAATTACTCTCCCCAGACACAACAGAATATGCTTCAATACACGAACTCATATAAAGAATCTTGCAAACCAAATCCCAAAACGAAATATATATATATAACACGTAAATAGATATGCATGTATAAACACACATACGTGAATGTATATGTATATATATATATATATATATATATATATATATATATGTGTGTGTACAAATTGAGATAGGGGTTGTAAATGCAACCCTCCATGGGATAACATATATCCAATATACTGCTAGTGAAGTACCCAACAAAGTTAATACATAAATGTTAAGGATTGCGATGCAATCAATTCATTTACTGTATTATATGGGCAAAGGTAAAATGATTTACCACAAATTACTAATACAAGATAAGAAAATGGATATTTGATTTAGATGTATTTCTCCATTTTCTTATCTTGTATATATATATATATATATATTATATATATATATATACCTCCTCCAGGCACTTGATATAGGCCTCCGTTTTAAATGTGAGACCGTGTGGGAAGATGAATGGTGGCATAACGTCACCATCATTAGTGATCACTCTAAACACCATGATTTTGACTGGATGTTTGATTTTTATCGCTGCCCGTGCATGTTTTGGGGACAAGGCAAGCCAACATTTGTTCTATGTGTTCACCATATGAACCTAGCAGAAATTTTCTGAGAAAAAACAAAACATGTTCGGTTGGAGGGGACGCTCGAGTTTATTGAAAAGCTTTGTAGCGCGGCCTTTCCTCTTGTCCTGGACAGCTAGGGAAAAAAACTAGCCCTTTCTCTTATGAAAAATACCGAATATCTTCATGCACTACTTGCTTGATAAGAAACTCAGCCACTCACATGTGCCTGGCGATGGACCTGATTAATTTAGAGGGATCATTATCAATCATGGCGTGGATCTCATCAACAAATTCAGGAGTTAACCTCACCGAAATAGTGAGCAGAGAAGATGGACACACACACACGCACGCACACACACAAACACATACACATATGCATAAATATATAAACATTTACAGACACATAAATACATACACATTCCTACTCATACACATAAACAAATATATATATATATATATATATCAAAGTATCAAAGTTTATATATATACTCATACACATAAACAAATATATATATATATATATATATATATATATATATATATATATATATATATATATATATATATAAACTTTGATACTTTGATAGGATTCGGCCAGTATTAGCTCAGACCACCTGGCAAAGTCATTCAAATCAGGAATCGGACAACATAGCCCACTCGAGGAGAGAGGTATTGGCTGCGGAGACATATCCATATGTAGGAGGTTTATCCGGGATTTTTGAAGGAGTTTGTCCAAAGACTTCTTGAACTTTATGGGGTCTGTTTCTGCTTTAATGTATTTTGGTGCAATGTTAAAGAGCGCGGCGCCGATTGAGGTGAAATAATTGTGCAGTATTGTCGTTATGTGATGCGAGTATGATTTATGTTTTGGGCAGATAGCACGGGATCCGAGTCTTGGGTGTATCTTAAAGGCGATACCAACATCATTTGGACAATGCTGATAGAAGATTTTCCACATCAAGCAAATGATGTAGCGCTCACGGCGGCGTTGGAGGGAATAAAGCTTCAGCTTCGCTAGTCGATCCCAATAGTCAAGGCCTGTCATGTCATCTATATTTTTGTAATTGAACTTTGAAGTGCTTCTATTTTCACGATCTTTTGTTTTGAGTGGGGAGACCACAGTGGACAACAGTATTCAAGGTGAGGTCAGGCAAAAGTAGAGAAGATAAAATAATGGTGTGGATACCTCTCGACTGGAATGTTCAGAGAATCCACGAACACATTCTGCGGGCCATGTCAACTTTGCTGTTTATATGAGCGGTCCAGCTTATGCTGTCCACAATTACTCCCAAGATTCTTATGTTGTTGGATGCCATAAGAGTTTCGCTTGAAGGAAGGGAGTATGGGGGTTTCAGGGCATCCTCTTTTCCGAGTTGGATTAACTCAAATTTGTCATCGTTCAGCAGAATATTATTCTTTTCCGCTCGTTGGATGACAGCCAGTAGATCTGACTGAAGACCTGCACGGTTACCCACTTCATTGATGACCTTCTGAATCTTGAAATCATCTGCAATGATTCTTATGTTACTATGCTTGGTGATGTCAGTAATGTCATTTATATAGATGAAGAAAAGAGGTGGCCCCAACACAGTGCCTTGTAGAATACCACTACTGACTTTGTTTGGGCTTCATTTCAATCCTGCGACTACAAGGTGTTTTTTCAAGAGGATCTTAAGATGAACTCTTTCAAAGTATTTGCTAAAATCAAGGTAGATGACATCAGTATTCGAGCCCTCTCCCAAAGCTCTCAAAATGTCACCAAACTGATGCAAGACCTGCGTTAGGTAGTTCTTTCCATTACGGAACCCATTTTAGTTGGGGTTCAGCAGTCTGTTGCTTTCAAAAAAGTGGGTTATTCGTGATCTCACGATCTTCTCAAATACCTTGATATGAGAGGTGAGCGAGATCGGCCAGTAGTTTACTACAAGGGACTCGTTTCCCTTTTGAAAGCTAGGGCAACAGACTAGGAGAGAAAATTCTCAGGAATATAACCAGCAACCAGCGTGTTCTTCCACAGATTAACAAGAGGAGATGCAAATTGGTGTAGGCACACCTTCAGGACATCAGCAGGGAATTATCAGCGCCTACTGCTGAACTGTGTTTGATTTCGTTTACTTGCGCTAAGACATCAGACGTGCCAACCGTTATGTATGATATAGTGTGATGAGGATTAACATCGCTAATACAGTTCAGATCAGCCATATCAGGATTGCTAAAAATAGAGCAGTACTGTTTGTACAATATCTCACTCATGGTTTTAGCATGGTTTTAGCGCAATATCGGTATTTGAGGTGGCCTATACAACCCAACTATATCTATCTATCTATATATATAATATCAATAATAAAAGGGTAAAATTGATTAATTAATTAATCAATTAATTAATTAATAATTAGTAATTTTACCAAGGAGATAGGTACGTTGACTTTTTTTAGGTAGAATTATACAAATATTCTATAATTATAAACATAATTATAATTAGGGGTCAGTTAATTGCTTCACTACGCACCGAATTTCGAAATTAAAATTCTTTTTCTGCAACCATAAAGATCTCCCAGATAGTAACATACTTTTTTACTTAGGCAGAAAGAAAAAAATAATGAATCTTTTTGCCTACGTAAAAGTATGTTACTATCTGGGAGATATTTATGGTAATAGAAAAGGAATTTTAACTCCTATTTCTAAATTCCGTGCATGGTGTAAAAATATTTTTATCTATCTATCTGTCTATATATATATATATATATATATAATATATATATATAAAAGCAATTAAGATTCAAGTAACTTCCAATGAATTTACTTGAATGTGGTACTTAACTTAGATGCACCAGAAAAACTATATGGTGTTATCCATACAGTAATGTGGGGTGATTATAAACGAGAAAGAAGCAACAAGAATGGATTGGTTTTTAGTACAATTGTTTCATACAAAGACAGGCTTTATTACAAGTTGCAAAAATTGCAGCAGATAAAAGTGTCCCGTACTCATCAGCTAAAATACATTTGAGTTCTCTAGACATCTTAGTGGGTGAGGTTATACTCATGAAATATCGGAGATAGTTCCATTAGAGGCAGATATAGGTTGTAAACAGTTTTCCAAATTTCCTTAATGATGATGCACAGACTTATCACAGATTTTTAAAAGCTCATTAGTTTCGAAGAGAAGATGAATCAATCCATAGTGTGGATTTAAATTTCCAGAGATATGAGGAGGATGATGCACAGACTTATCACAGGTTTTTAAAGACTTATTAGCTTCACAGAAAAGGTGAATTAATCCATAGTGAAGATTTACATTTTCAGTGGTATGATGAGGAATTTCATACTCACAGACGATGTATTTAACCATTATTAATCCACAATCATTTCATGCTATATGATAAGGTAATTTGCCATTTTATTGCTCTCCATGCAAAACTGAGTACGGGACACTTTTATCTGCTGCAATTTTTGCAACTTGTAATAAAGCCTGTCTTTGTATGTAACAATTGTACTAAAAACCAATCCATTCTTGTTGCTTCTTTCTCGTATATATATATATATATATATATATAATATATATATATATAGCTCGATCCGTGATTATGTCTTTTAATTCATTACTTTGGGCAATGATTGGTAGGTTTGCTTTGGCAATGTTGAAGATATTCTGGTGACATGGGTTGTGTGTCACTATGAATGGTATGACTTGTTCTTGTTTTCCTCTTCCTTGGGTTGTCCTAAGTTGTTGTATGGGTATTTTTATAGCCCGCTGTATGTCATTTTCTATAAGTAGAGATGGCTATTTTGTTTGAGCAAAAATTCTCTTAGTTCTGTTAGGCGTTTGTTCCTGATATTTGCATCTTCTATAATGGTACAAATTCTTCTGGCTAGGCAGTATGGGATGTTGCGTTTTGTATGTGGTGGATGGCACGACTTAAAATTTAGGTATTGATGTGTGTCTGTGTGTTTATAGTATATATCTGTGGTGATGGTGGTGTCTTTTTCAATTACCATTATATCTAGGAATGGTAATTTGGTACTACTCATCTCCTTTGTAAATTGGAGAGATGGGTGTAGGTTGTTCAGGAGGATATTGAACTCTTCCAGAGTATTTAGAGATTCTGTCCAGATTATGAAGCAGTCGTCAAGGTATCTCTTCCATGCCTTTTAAATATACTTTCTAAATCCAGTGCCATAGTTTACCTCCACCTCTTGGTAGAGTTGTTGTTCTAAGTATCCCATTACAGAGTTGGCGTAAACGGGAGCAAACCTCGTTCCCATTGCCGTGCCTCTAATTTGGATGTAATTCTTTCCATTGAAGAAGAATGTGTTGTTTTCTAGAATAACAACAGAAACAAATGTAGTTTTACTAAGTTTTGATGTGGTAAGCCTCTACACCAATATTCCACATGATTTAGGAATAAAGGCGATTAAATACTGGTTAGAAAAACATAGAGGATTTCAAGTTTCGAGCGGAGCTCTTCATCAGCGATACAGAAAAAGTCCAAAGAAGGGAAGACGGAGAAAGAAAATCGCCAACGATACACACGCGGTCACATAATGAAATGACTGGTACAGAATGAGGGAAGAAAAAGTTCTTTCAAAAACAGGAGAGTGCAAGAGAAGGAGGTATGTGTGTATGTGTGGGTATGTGTGCGCGCAGGTCTGTGTGTATGTGTGTAATGATAGCATGTGTGTGTGTGTGCGTGGTTGTAGCTGTTTATGTATGTGTGTGGTTGGGCTTAGTATCGTTTAAGGCCATAGGAAGAATTTATAGTAAGAATTTTGGTAGGAGTGGCAGCGTGTTGTGTGTTCACCTACATTTCTGCGTAGGAGAATGGTTAGTAGAAATATGCTGGTAGTTTGAAGTATATGTGTGTGTGCTTTTTTTGCAGTGTGTGTGTATGTATGTATGCATGTATGTATGTATGTATGTGTGTGTACGTGTAGGTGTGTGTGTACGCGTGGGGTTGTGTGTGTAGAGTAATTGTACTTTACTCTGTGTATGTGTGCGCGTGTGTGCTTGTATGTGCGCATGTGTGTGTACATGCATGTCGAGTGTGTGCTGTGTGTGTATAAGAGGTTCATTTGCGTGTGTGTGTGTGTATGTGTGTGCGTGTGTATATATGTGTATGCGTGTGTATATATGTGTGTTCGTGTGAGTGTATGTGTGTGTACATGTCTGTGTATGTGCATGTGTATTTTGTGTGTGTGCATGTGTGTATGCGTGTATATGTGTGTTTGTGCATGTGTGTGTGAATGAGGGTTGTGTAGGGCGTATAGGTGCGTTTTTTTGCGAGTGTATGCATGTGCGCGTCTGTGTCCGTGTGTATGTGTATGTGCGTGTGTATGTGTGTGCGTATATGTATGCGTGTGTATGTGTGTGGGTGTGTGCGTATGCGAACGTATATACGTGTATGCGTGGGGTTGTGAGTGTTAGGCATGTGTGCAATCGTGTGCATTTTTGCGTGTGTATGTGTGTGAGCGAGTGTGTGTATGTGTCTATATATGTATGCGTATGTGTATGTGTGCGTATATGTATATATTGTGTGTGTATGTATGTGTGTATATGTGAATTTGTGTATGCGTGTGTGTGTGGTTGTGTGTGGGGTTTGTGTAGGCGTATATGTGCGTACTTGCGTGTATGTGCGTACCTGCGTGTATGTGCGTACCTGCGTGTATGTGCGTGTGTTTCTGCCCATGTGTATGTAATTGTGTACGTGTCTGTATCGGTATTGTGTGGGTTGGAGGTATATATGCGTACATGTGCTAGTGTGCTTATGAGTATGTACGTTTATATATGTGTGTGTGCGTGTGTGTATGTGTGTGTGTATATGTGCGTGTATGGGTATGTGCGTGTGTGCATATGTGTATGTGCGTGTTTGTGTATATGTGTGTGTGAACATGGAGATGTGTGTCGGGTTATGTGTGCATTTTGTTGCGTGTATGCGCGTGTGGTTGAGTATGTATGTGTATGTGGTTATGTGTACGTGTGTACGTTTATGTCTGTGTATATATAGGTATGTTTGTGTGTGCGTGAGGTTGTATGGGTTACGTATCAGTGCATTCTTGTCCGTGTGTATATGTGCGTTTGTGCACGTGTGTGTACGCGCATATGTGTTTGTGCGCGTGGGTGTATGTGGGTGTTTGTGTGTATGTATGTGTGCATGGGTGTGTGCATGTATGTATCTATGTGGAAGTATGTGTGTGTATATGTGCATGTATGTGTGTTGTATGTGTGTGGTGTTTGTGGGAGTATATGTGGATACATGCACGGGTGCGTGTGTCTTTTTGTGTGTAGCCTTGAAACCACAAGCTTTCGTCTTCAGTCTCACAGCAGGATATATATATACATATATATATATATATATATATATAATACATACACACACACACAGACACATATATATAATATAATATAATATTATATATATATATTATAATATAATATATATATATGTATATATTATATATATATATATATATATATATATATAATATATATATCTGCATTCAAATATATACATTCATGTGCGTGTGTATATTAGTGTGTGTTAGCATTATAACCATTTATTTGATATGGAGAAAGTATAATCCACCGAGTGAAATTGTTTCGTGCATTGCACGATTATCGAATAGATACACGCTAGTATTTATCTCTTGCCGAATTCACAAGTACACAATTATATATAAATGTCTATCGGCTTAGTTCATATATATGACAAATAACAGATATTGTTTGTACGATTTCTTTCTTTTCCTATTTACAAATAGATAAACTATTTCTCTATGGATCTTCCTGATATGTTAACGCTATAGTAATTCTTTAGTGCGAGACTGTGAATATAAGTTAAACAGAGAACTGAAACTTGAAAAAAATTTAGATAGCAATTTATTACATCAAAGCAAGTTTTACATCATATGTATTTGCGAAATCGCACGTCAACATGTGAATTAAATAGCATACATTGTAGAAATAGTATGCAGAATATACGTATATATTTTCATGTTTATGTTTCCATGTGAATAGAATAATGTGTGTCGTGTAAGAGATATGCGCAAATAGATAATAGCCATAGCAAGAAAATAAATTAAGTCACTGGAAGTAATTCTGTTGTGGATGGGCTAAAGTAGAATTTTATTCCTATGAAAGAAGAGCGAAATGCGAAAAAAATAATACCTGAGACATGGGCTACTGGCTGAACAAAGAGACAAAAGCAAAGAGTTAGTCCCATTTCCTTTTGATAAGAAGCCATGCGAGCAAGAAAATAAAAGTAAAGAGCAGAAAAACAAAATATAATCATGCATTACAAACTTCTAGTCCCTGATTAAAACAACACACTTTGCAAGTGTTAGCTAAAATGTGACTAGTCTTAATGACGTCGCTACACAACTCTCATATTGGAACAATACTAGTCTGTCTATTTGAATTTTTCAACATTGTGCTGTTCAGAGAATTCTCCCTCCAACTGGTATTGCTAAACATGCGCCATGATTAGATTTATGGTTGATAGTTAACTCGATACAATGTATTCCGAGAATTAAACCCGCAAATATGATTATGAAACTACTAAAGCTAATAAGGCTACTTTTCTAAAGAATACTTTGTGGTGACGAAACAAATTCTGACGGCATCATACGTTCATGTTAATATTTAGAAGCAAATAAACACAGATCAAACTCCAGACCTGACCATCCAATATAACACATATTAAATCATGCAAAATGTTATGCTATTCTGGTGAGATTTATCTGGTATTTCTATCAAGTGAAACAAACATTTCGAGGATGAATCTAGTATAAAAGGTCGTATGTTTAAGAAGCACCAATTTTTTCGTCTTCAGTAGCTCTGTGGATTTGTTGTGAAATTTCGATCTGATGTTCAATTTTACAATGACATAATATAGAATTTCTATGACACCAAAATATTATACAGGCGCAAACGTGTATACCTACCTACCTACCTACCTACCTACCTACCTACCTACCTACCTACCTACCTACCTACCTACCTACCTACTTACCTACCTACCTACCTACCTACCTACCTACCTACCTACCTACCTACCTACATACATACATACATACATACATACATAATAAAAATAAATGCGCCCTTTTTTAAAGCCTAGCCAGGCTCCTGGGCCCGGTTTTCCGGTTTCAATGGCGTATGTGTTCCCCAGCTGGGCGGGACGCCAGTCCATCGCAGCGTTACTCACTGTGCCAGCTGAGTAGACTAGAACAACGTGAAATGAAGTGTTTTGCTCAAGAAGACAACGCGTCGCCCGGTCCAGGAATCGAAATCACAATCTTACGATCATGATGCTGACACCCTAACCACTAAGCCACGCGCCTCCAAACATTCATACATACATACTTACACACAGACACACACACACACCACACACACACACACACCACACATATATATATATATATATATATATATATGTATGTATTTATATATAAATGCAAATATTTCATTAACTCAGATTAAACCACTTCTAGGAGGCCTAAAATCTAAAATGACACAGGAATTAATGTAATTTGTGCATTTTCTATATTTTCCAAGAATTAAATTTAACTGTTCTTAATTGTAACTTAATGGAAAATATAGACAATCCAGTACCAGGAGTGAGTCTGGTTTCTAAGTATGTTGGTGCAAGCAACATATATATTTGGGTTTTAAGTTCCTTAGTGAAACGTATACGTCTCAGTCTCCAAGACTAATATTACTCAATATCATTTATCTTTTACTTGTTTCAGTCATTGTACTACAATATGCTGCGCATCGTCTTGAAAGGTTTGGTCAAGCTACTCAACCACAATAAATTTTCCTAGTCACGCCTGAATGTATAGAAATACAGGCTGTGCATCGATACTAATTATATGAACATCATGGCCGAGTCAAAATATCTCAAATAAAATTCCTCTCAGACCAACTGAGTGGAATTTCATCTCAGAGGAATTTTATGGCGAGCTACATGGCTTTCACTAGTTTGATGAAAACTCAAATATCCATTCCAATTACTTTTTTTATTTACTCCAACTTCTCAATTAAATTATTTTATTAGAGTTATCTTCCTTACTAATATTTCCACCATCCATATGCTAATTTTGTCTCCTAATTACATGATAATTTTAGTCAATCGAAGTTATCTAAGCTATCTGCAATGTTTGGTTCACATGAAATGTGTATGGACGAAAGAAGAGAACTGGCGCCTGTTAATATAGTCAGTAACACTGTCGCCGGACTGACGTTGATACATGGTTCGTGTCCAATCAGATGAGGGACATTTTCTTTGTTTTACTACATTGAATTAACTTCTATGTCTAATACCATTTCCATTAAACAACTTTGGCATTTCACTCATAATTTTCAAGTAAAGTTAGCAATTTTCAGTGGAACCATACACCTCAACGGACCAATCCTACATGCCGATTTCAACTACGGTTGAACATCCAATATATCTCACTTACATCATTATATCTCTTCATTAATGCGTGGTCATCCAATTATTAAATTTCCATGCCTATATAAACAGTAGCACTGTGAGCTATAATAAATCAATATTGATTTACAATAATAAAAAATAACTCAACTATTAATATATAGTATAATTCAGTTTCCGATTACATAACATTGATTCGTGACGGGCTGGAGACCACTGTGTATGGCAGTGGCAAAACAAGCACTATCAGCAAAATTTGAGTTTACGAGATATATTCAAGAACACTCGCCGGATCCACCCATACATTAGTATATTCAGTGGATGAAGACATTAAGAATTCAAATAACAAACTACCTTTAAGAGTAATCGTTCCATGCAAAAAATTCATTTCACTCTTCGTGTATATGCATATGTAAGTACACACATACAGACGCACGCATACTATGGAATAAACTGTTCCGAACAAACTGCAAGGAATATGTATGCAAATATGAAAATTAAACACAGAATATAAAAGTAGAACTTGTATAATGAAAACACATATACAGACAAAGAAGTAAGTCCGAAATCTGCCGAAATAGAGCCAGTCCTTACTGATGAGGCAACGGAAGTTGCCGAAAGGGAATTCAGTATAAGGAATTATCGAACGGCATTATTCGGACGAATACAGCCCCTGTCTGAATATATATATATGCAATTATGTGCATTGACAACTGCATTAGGGCATTTTAGCTCTTATTTCTAGCAATTATAGTTTTACTATTTGGTAAACATTGCAAAATGCTGCACACACATATATATGTGTGTGTGGGTGTGTGTGTGTGTGTGTGTGTGTGTGTGTGTGTATCTGAGACCTCCTTCGGTCACGACACAGACCATGGGATTGCACCTAGAAAGTTATCCTCCCAGGCAAGGTTGTTTATGGAAGACCAGCAATCGCTCATGCATACAAGCCTCCCTTCTCAACGCCACCGATGTTATCCAAGGGAAAGGCAAAGGCCGATACAGCTCGGCACCTGTGACGTCGCAACTCATTTCTACAGCTGAGTGAACTGGAGCAAAGTGAAATAAAGTGTCTTGCTCAAGAACACAACACGCAGACTACTGATGTGCAGAAATTTAGAGAAGGCGATTTCCAACGCACAGTCTTGACAACAGCTCATTGAGGGCGTGTCCAGTTTCCGTTTTCAATCAACATCATATACCAGTTACGTATTTGCATTTATGAATTAGATTGGCATCATAAGCAGCAGAAATATACAAAGTAATCTACAACAGCGCAAATGATATCAATATGAGAGAATAATCTGATTAATAAGAACAGTGGAACACTACATGTTGGTAGGATAAATAAAGATTTCAGGTAAACATGCGATCTTGTGTTTTTAGAAAACAAACTTTTAACCTCAGTGTAGGCTAACCCCATGTTTAACTCACATACTGTTTTTCCGTCTTTGCGAAGGAAAATATGTTATTCAGACTACTTTCAGTTTACAATGAACACGCTCAAACAAAAACGGTCACTCACTTTCTGTCCACAGAGAGAACATCAGCTTCTATCCACGTACAGTATACACAAGCACGGACAGGATTACATCGTTCTTCCTAATTTTCTTTCTTGCGTTTTTTATGTTTCGAAATTTCAATATATTTAGTATAATTTCATTTAAAAATGTTAATTTTTTTAAAGTGATACTTACACATCGATGTAAATCTTAACTCTTCAAGTCATCAGGTAGCCCCGATGACGTTTGTCAGGTCCTCCAAGGATATCGGTGTTTGTCAGTTAAGGAATAAAACCACAGCTTATAGATTGCTTCTCCAATAGGAAACAACGCGTCTCAAGATCCAGTATTGCATAAGTTTTTTAATGTTTGCTATGAAACCCAACAGGACTAGGTAGTGATGTGAACTAGACAATGTATTAAATGTAATGATTTAAGCGCTATTTGTGGTGTTTTGTTCATCCAACAGCCAAGTATTTTAGGCAACTGAAAACCAAATCAACTTGTAAGCTCCTGTTTATTGTGGTCCACAATTGGAAACAAAACAAAAATCATTGAACATCCTCACAATAGAAAATCATTCCTTCTTTTATAATTATCATTTCAACATCTTGTCTGAAAAATCGAAATCGCATGCCAAAATGTGTTCACGACAGAAAATGTTTTGCAATAAATAAAATTCAGTAGCAAAAAGAAATTCTCTGCCCGCCATCTTTGTTTTTTTTTTCTTTTTGTAAGACAATCTTATGCTGGAAATCAAATCAGTAAAGTTGAAATAAACCATGTAACTACTACTACTACTACTACTACTACTACTACTACTAGTACTACTACTACTACTACTACTACTACTACTACTACTACTACTACTACTACCACCATCACCATCACCACCACTACCACCACTACCACCACCACGACCACCACCGCCGCCACGACCACGACCACGACCACGACCACGACCACCACTACTACTACTACTACTACTTACTACTACTACTACTACCACCATCACCATCACCACCACTACCACCACTACCACCACCACGACCACCACCGCCGCCACGACCACGACCACGACCACGACCACGACCACCACTACTACTACTACTACTACTACTACTACTACTACTACTACTACTAGCTGTAATTTTATTATCTTTCTCAATCTCAATGTAAATATATATTATGAGTTTCATTAACATTTATGAAGCTGGGCTTAATTGTTTCTTTCCAACTGGATTTAATCTCTGTTTTGACGCACATCAAATTTATGTTCACTCTAAATCTTGACAATTATAATGCTGCTAATTTTTATATTTTTATCTTTCATTCAGTATGTATTGAATTTGATTTTCGTATATTCGTTGTGTAATTTTTAATGGTGTAAGATTACATAAAATTACTTTAAACTTACATATTTTTTCTTTTTGATAAATACCGCAATTTATCCCGTGTACATTGTTTAACTACTTAATAGGATAGAGTTTATATTGCTTAAGATAGATTAAGTTGCCAGGAATTTTTATTTGCTTTTACACATAATTTCTTTCTTTTTATATTGTATAACTGTTTTGGTAAATTGTGTAATATTCTTATAATTGAATAACTAGTAGTTATGCTGTATAAGAAGGAGCTAGAAATATTTAATTTCAGGATATTATCTATGTTAAAGATGTCACGCTATATCATCATAATAAGTACATTAGTCTAGAAGCCCTAAAGAAGGTTGTTAAGAAAACGTTTCCCGTTGTAAAACACATCATCTTCATATAAATATCTGAATGTAAACTAATGCAGTTTAAATTGAGGCTGTGTTAAGTAACAATCAATATAAAAGCAAGTCTTTGTTGTAGAATGTTAGAATTATTTTCTATTCACTCTACACGAACTCGTTCTATTTTTTAAACTTGCGAATATATTTTGTAAATAGATAAATCTCTCACCTATTACCAAATCTCTGGAATACTTGTTTCCTGTATGTACAAATATGGTTTTAAAACTCAAATTGTTTTAGAGTTACATTTCCTGAAGAAAAATACATCTTTTATATATTTATTTAAAAGGAATTTGAAGGGAAGCTTCTTCGTAGTCACTCAGCTAAAAATAGCCACCAAGTCACTTGTAAATCACATTCTATTATATATCAAAAGGGACGTATGAAAAAGATGAAATAGCAATAGCTAAAATTCATTTCATAGTAGAGGTGCTAGATCAGGGGTGGCATTCAATATCTGTTCAAATCGTCTACTAGTACAGTATCCTTTTTCTTTATACGCCCTTTTAAAGCCTAGCCAGGCTCATGGGCCCGGTTTCCCGGTTTCAATGGCGTATGTGTTCCCCAGCTGGACAGGACGCCAGTCCATCGCAGCGTTACTCATTTTTGCCAACTGAGTGGACTAGAGCAACGTGAAACTAAGTGTTTCGCCCAGTCCAGGAATCGAAACCACAATCTAACGATCATGATGCTGACACCCTAACCATTAAGCCACGCGCCTCCATACTGTATCCTTTAGTTAAACTATAATATTACTGTAACCACCTTCCATAAATCTGTGTTAACGTTAGTAGATTTCAAAATTCGGAACATCAAACTGTTGTTAAAGAAATGAATAAGTGAAATAATCATGTGTGTATTTATTTAACTTTTGTGAGCAAGAGAGCTGTTTGTTAGACGTTTCCAGCAAACCAATTACTGGTTCACTGTATTTATGATTGTAAGAGTAACAAGGGGACATTTGAGCAACTCGGATGGAATAAATATCACAAGAGGTTTTTTTCGGTTGAAATCATTGGATTATCGGCTTTCTCGCTAATGTATATATTTACCAGCTACACACATACATACATACATACATGCATGCATACATACATAGATACATACGTACATACATGCATATGCGCATAATGCATACATACATAGATACCTACACACATAAATACACTCAAATACATGAGCACGCAAAAACATACTTATAATGTTAGTATTAATAATAACAATAACAGGAATAACAATACTTTCTATTATAGGTACAACGCCTGAAATATGTGGGAGTAAGATAGTCGATTACATCGATCCGAGTACTCAACTGGTACTTAATTTATCGACCCTGAAAGGATGAAAGGTAAAGTCAACCTCGTCAGAATTTGAACTCAGAACGTAGCTAAGCATTTTGTTCAGCGTGCTAACAATTCTGCCAGCTCGCTGCCTTCATAAAAGTAATAATAATGTTAATGACAATGAAGAGGAGGAGGTGGATTTCTTAATTAGTTGCGAAGATCCATGGAACACAATATAGTACAAAGGACAAAATACGTCTCCATCTTCAGCAGTGTTACCGGTTTCTAGCTTGCAGGACAGGGGTTCCATTCAAGTGCCGATCTTGACATATCTGTGCCTCATAAAACTAGTTGTCATACGCCGTATATCAGCTGCTGCTATAAGCTTTTCGAGTACTTCACATTTTCCATCAGCTGTAAGGCAAACCTTCAAGTTAGACAGCAAAATCCATCACTGCCGCCGTCTTACCGTTCACCCCGAACAATTTAGCAAAGAGTCATGGAATATTGCACAGATCTACTTGAAATCGAACCGAGTTGCTGCCACGTTGCATCTCTTCTGTGTCCACCGAAAGACTTCCCTTCTCTCGTGCACATTAATATTGAGTTCAAATTTCGGCTCAAGGCCAGCAAGCTAGGGCAGGTTTCAAGTAGGTTACATCGACCGCGATGTCCAACTGGTACATATTTTATTGACCCCAAATGATGAAAAGCAAAGTCGACCTCAATGGAATTTGAACCTAGAAAGTAAAGACAGACAAAATGCCACGAAGTATTTTTCCCAGCGCGCTAACGATTCTGCCAGCTCTCCGACTTAACGCGACAATTAATAAGATTTGAAATTAATGCATACAAGATTTTACAGCACTAGGATTACTCCTTCATAATAAACCTATTGAATTTTTTAGACCACCCGCGTATATATTTGTGTGTGTGTGTGACAGTTTCAGGTCTTAACGCAAACACACAGTCATCCACACACACACACACACACACACAACACACACACACACACATACACACAATACTCACACAAATGTATACGAGGGTAAGCTGAAAAGTTCATAGGTTTATTATGAAGGAGTAATCCTAGTGCCGTAAAATCTTGCATGCATTAATTTCAAATCTTATTAATTGTCGCATTAAGTCTGATAGCTGGCAGAATCGTTAGCACGCTGAGGAAAATACTTCGTAACACTTCGTCCATCATTACTTTCTAGGTTCAAATCTCACTGGATCGACTTTGCCTTTCACCATTCGGGATCAATAAAATAAGTACCAGTTGGGCATCGCGGTCGATGTAACCTACTTGCTGACCTTGTGTCAAAATTTGAACTCATTAATTTTTTCCAGCTAAATTTACATCTGATTGTTCAAAGAAGACTTCAAAAGTAAGTAGTAGCGACTTCTCTCGAAAAAGCTCAAAATTTGGCATCGTGGCAGAAAAAATGGTTTAGCTCCCAACAAAATTCATGTTGGTTGGTATGTTAGAGGATGACACCCCAGTATTATCAGCAGTGCAAAGTACACAGCTGAATTTAGAAGGAGAACGGAGTGTCTTAAACACGAGCAAAGGTCTGGACGCCATGCAATTGCCACCACCGACGAAAACATTGATTGTGTTCATCACATGCTGAAATATGACGGGTTATTGACTTTAAATAAAATAGCCAATACTATTAACATATTGCGTGAAAGATTTGAAAATATTTTGTTCAATGAAGTTGGCATAGCGAAGATGTCTGCTCTGTGGACGCCACGTCTTCTAACATCTGATCCAAAGCGCATCCGTTTCTGCAAATTATAGCAGAATCTAACATTTTTTTATGTAGATCCAGATGGTTTCTTTGAACATTTCCTAAACAAGAATGAGTTCTAGCTTCATAATATTTAGTTAGAAACAAAGATGCAATCTATGCAGAGCAAACATCTCTCTCCACTTACTTCAAAGTAGACCAAAGTCATTTCATCTGCAGAGAAGGTGGTGTTTCCCCTTTTGCAGAATGCCAAAGGCATCTTCAATAGGGCCAAACCATAAATAGTGAATACTATGCCTACTTTCGGAGACAGTTACGAAAGTCTATCATGACCAAATGCCCAGGAAATCTGACGGTAGGGATCGTGTATAATCAGTACGATGTTCCAGCAGACACGGCGTTGGTTTCAATGGCTGTTATGCGTGACTGTGACTTCGAAATATATGATCAGCTATCTTATTCTTCTGATTTAACTCCATATGATTATCGTCTGTTCCCCAGGAAGCTTCCAACAGGATGGAAGCTTCTTTTTTGAATAGAAATCAAACACTGCAACAACGAAGAAAGGAGTGTGTGGAACGCAAGGGGGTTTTATGTTGAGAAGTAAACACCTGGTTTGATCATATTTTATCAGGTGAGTTTGACTATTTCGCTTGAAGATCGCTGTCGCGTCAGACTGAAATCGTGAGTTGAAATTGTTGCTTCACATTAATAAAAAAGACATATCATCTACAACGTACAGTCAGCACTCCTTTTTCACAAAGTCGACAGTGAGCAACGTACTCTCTCTCTCCCCCTCTCTTTCTCTATGTCTCTCTCTCGTTCACACACACACATACACACACACACACACACACACGCACACACATACGCACATATGCGAATGTGTACATGCCAATGTGTTCATGTATATACAACTTTGTGTTTATATATATACATATATATATATATATATATATATATATATATATATATGTATACATATGTATATATAAACACACATATATATGTGTGCGTTAACGGTTGCATGCGTATGCACGTGTATGAGCCTATGTGTTTTTAAATGTCGGCGGGAGAAAAGAGTAACAAATGCTCTCAGATCATTGTCTCCTATGATATTTATTCTTTATTCGGCATCAAGCAACAGGAAATCTTTTCTCTCACTCACCAGCAGAAAAGCAAGAAACCAATGATTTGTTCATGGAAACTTGCCACCAACGAATATCTCGTTCTCCAAATGTGATATAAAATAAATGTAATACATAGCAATATGCATATAGATAATCATTTCTATATCTTTATGACGGGACACCAAATGGTCATAAACAATATTGACATTTGCTTAAAACAACGCTGGAGATCTGTTGCGTGACATATGAGCTATTACTTGGTGAACATCACTCTGGTAACACTAGTAGAGTAAATATACTGACATCCTGAATCGCGATTCTTACTGCGTCATAGTCAATCTATCAAACGACAAAACCACCCCCAAAAAAGAAAAGAAAAACAAGAAAGTAAAATAAGGAAAATAAGACAAAATGTACTTATGGAACAATACATGTAAGAAAGGAAAAGACATTATATATACATAAGATTTAAAAGATGCTCTATCACGGAGAAAGTTTAATAGCCGGAATGAAAATGGAATTAGCTAATTCTCAATCGTTTCTTATATTCTATGGCGATACTTCAGACTTTTAGTTACAAACTAAAAAACAAAAACAAAATTAAAAAAATCAAAATAATATATGCTATTACTGCAAGTTGTAAGCCAGCATCACGCCAGAATGGAGTATCAATATTTAGTTATCAAAGAAGGAAAGTCCAGTATGCATTTCTTAATTCCTGGCAAACATAATCAATTAAAATGCTGATGGGTTTTGCGGAGCGATGTGATAATAGTTTTTATATGTGGACATAGAAATCAACTTAAAGCTAAAAATACATTGGAGAAATAATATATCCCTATACATACATGCATGCCTGCATACATACATACATATGTATTTGTATATACACATACAGACATATATATATGCACATACATATACATACACAAAGATACACACGCACACATGTACGGATAGATATATGTATTTCTTAAAGTTCCTGAGTTGGTCGAACCTATTGGGGTTTGTGTTGGTTTGGTGTTATATTATGCGTGCGTGTTTCAACTATTGTTTGTAAAACACCAGCAACGAACATTATACATGATTTCTACGTGTCTCCTTCACTATGTTGTAAATAATTCATTTATCGTCAAGCATTCTGGATTAACTGTGAAGGAAGTATAAACATAGATATATTTACATAATTTTACACGCATTTATGTATTTGTTTAGACACATACGCACACATGTATAAATATATACATATGTACATATATATGTATACAGACATACGCATATGCATTACATGTCTGTCTCTGTGCATATGTGCATGAGTTGTGTATAAGAGTCGAAGAAGCTTCTATAATTTTAGCACTGGATATTAAGTAAAGGGGCAATAGTTCCTATCCTATCTCCACTATGCACGTGTTTTTGTCCAGAACATCACTCCAAAAATATCTACATTCAATACTCATATGATATAATGTAATATGTATGCATGTGTGCGTATGTGTATGTGTAGATAAGCATAATACTGCATTCGACAAATTATCTAGTCCACAGTAAGTGATTAGGCGTAAATGAAGAAATAAACAAGTTTCTTCGTTGTCATTAGCTAGTAAAATGTACAGGTAAAATGCGCACTCTTAGAATTAGTTATACTAGTAAAACCAAGCAACATATTCAACTATTCTTGGTTAGTATTATGTATAGACAATAGCCTTGCAAGCTTCCTAATCATTACGTCAACCGAATGAGAGAGAGAGAGAGGTAGATGCACAATAAAATACAGCAAGTAATTCAGTCTTCTTTTAAATGTCTAGCTTAACTTATACGTATAAAGTTTACTAGACAGTGAATCTAATCACAAGAAACACTCTCTATGTACAAGTCAGAACGAAATATCACTATATAATAAAATTAGTTATATATAATATCCTGCGTAATATTCTCCTACATCGGGCTACACCTTTTTACATATAAGCCATAACATGAGCGCATTTAGCGAAAATCTAGAATTTGTATTCAAAGTAAAAAAATGAAATAAGGGTACCAAAAACTAAGCATGCGTAGAAAAAAAGAAATATCATTTAAAATAACCCACTCTTCAGGTCCAAGTATAGAGATAAAAGAAACGCGCTAAAGCTATTCACCAAATCCTTTCTAACCGACCATTACACCATAACTAATTACCTCGAAACATCATCGAAAATAACACTGAAGACAGGATAATGACAATTCCTAGCGAATTAACAAACTAATCTAAGGAAAAACAATAATTTAGATTCATCAGACACAAATTTCGATGAAAACACTTTGGTGACTTCAGAAAGACACGCTATATAGCAATCAGAGAAAATATCAACAGAACAGAACAGTAGAGGCCACAGCACAACAAATTAGTGGTGCAGGTTATAATGATGAGATAAACGGATTAAACGATTAAGTGAAACCTGATACAACAACGAAATGAAGCCTCAAAAACAGGAAATTATAGGACACAACTGAAGCTAGATGGATAAAAAAATGTACGTGAAGAATTT